>NW_022436959.1:10488248-10625748 GCF_009761245.1 Sapajus apella | reverse complement strand
TCTCCTCCTCTTTCTTTCGCCTCCTCAGACTGTGCCTTTGTGATGATTTGGTGTTGTTTTTGTTTGTATGCTGCATACCAATTTCCTCTCTGTAAGCTCTGGAGACCTGACACAGGAAAGTGAACAACATATAAAAAGCTACTGGGGTCTTCCCAAATATTATTTGTAGGCATTTGGTGGTGATCAGAGAAAATGGGTACTTGTGCTACTGAGGTCTGTTGCTTATTCTGCAGATAATACTGCAGTTGACTTCAACAAAGACCTCCTCTTCTCTTTGCCGCATGAAAAGGGGACATATCCCCTCATTTAGGAAAGACGCAAACATAGCATTATTTTGAAATACAGCCTCACTTGTACCCTGCAGCGGGGTTTGCTCCAGCGATGGGGTACTTTGGAGACCAATTTGTTTAGCTGATCACTGTCTCTTTGACGGGGCTGCAAATGTTACCTTTCTTTTTCAATCAAAAACACAGCAGGGGGTGCCATCTGTTTGGCACAGGCCTTAGCTCACTTCCCCAATGCCTTTTTGTGCAGATCATTTTACGTGGCAATTTGCTAAAATCTTTCATTCCTTGGTTTTACTAAATATAAGTTTCCAAAATGGGCTGTTTGATTCTCAGAGTGTCAGCAAGACTCACAAATGAATGCAGTTTTTCCTGAACAGCCAGTATCAGATCAAATGGAGCATTTTTCAGAATTTTTTTTTAATGAACAAATCCCTCACTGTCATCCGATTGTTTACTTAAAACCGACATGTTTACTGAGGATGGTGAAAACACATTTGCCCTACTGAATTTCACTTCATTTTCTTTGTTTGCCTTCTACAGAGGTGCACTGTCACCAACACAGGCATCACAATTTTTAAGATCCTTGAAGAGAATAGGTAAAGCAAATGCATAGATAGAGCAACCGTATTAAATAGTCATTAAGAAACAACAGCTAGCAAGAAAGTGGTTAACTATTTTCCCCAGCTCAGACGCTGTTCAAAGCAATGAATACCGCCCTTGCCGCCCCCCCAGCCCCGCAACTCCAAGTAGGAACAGATGATCAGCACCACGTGCTGAAGCCACAGGGATGCGCGTGGATTTCCAAGTGCTTTGTAGAATACAAATGAATTATCCTCATTCTTCTCCTAGCAGAGCATATAGGCCAGACCTCATTAGAATTCAATATCACTCTGCTTTTCTAATGTTAATGTACAGTTATATAAGAAATACGTGTGTTGGGGGGGCTTATTCCACAATTATGTTCAACATGATATCATAATTCTGAAAACTGGACATAATCTTTATTAAAGGAAATTATTGCATTTCACCATTTTATCTTTGCTACTAATGTAACTTAAATTCCCATTCTAATAGTGGATTATAAGGGCCTTAATTCTTTGTGTCTCTCTTAAAGCTGCAGTGACTACAATACTACTGGCTTTATGGCTTTTTAAAAAATGCCGTGACTAAAGATCAGATTGTGAGGGCTCCATGTCCATCTCACTGTGAAAGGAACACAACACATTACATTAATAAACAACTGTAGGAGTTTTCTTCATCCAGGAATAACTCAGGGCATTAAGGCTTGAGGTCTTTTGTCTAGAGTGCAGCAAGAAGTGTAATGAAAACAAAAACACCAACATATAAAAATACAATTTATGCCCTTTTATCAAGTGAAGAAAAAGTTGGTTAACGTTTGAAAAGGGAGCAGTAATGTAAATTTATTGACAATTTTATTGTAATAATTAGATGTTTACACAGTCTGGACATTGTGGCTAAATCACTTCTAGCATGTTTATTTGCAGGGAGCTGTTTTCTGGGCAATGCGGCAGGTTCATTAAGAAGACATACTGTATTAGAATTCAAAGAAACAACCAGCTCCCATTCTCCCCTTCCCAGTTGTGTGTGTGTGCCTGTAGTTTTAAATATATATATATATTTACAAATAATGAAATAAAACACAGAATTCCCTTCATAAGAAAAACAACTTCCTTTGTGACCCCGAAATACCTTGAAAATAAATTTTGTATTGGATATCTTAATACACAGCATTAGAAAGACAACCTTTAATCACTATAACTAGCTTTTAATACCTAGAGTGTAAATGGTAATCTGTTTTTGACTAAGAATAAATTATGGCAGAGTATTAGGTCAGCTCTTGCTTTATCTTTTGCTTCAAAAAACAAAAAAAACCCATGGTAATTGTTTTAGATGAGATGCTTCTCTTCTCAACATGCTCTTTTTGTTTAAGAGAAAAAACTCATTCAGAGAGAAATATTTCTCTTAAGCAGCCTCAAACCAGATTAATGGATTAAAATTGCACACTTGAATAATTTGACTAAATTTAAAATATCTACATGGCTCACTTTCATTTCTTTGTGTGTTTCTATACTAATCTTAATATGTTGCTCTGATATGGCTTTCCTGTTTCCAAACTGAGCTAAAATGAAAATGACAGATTTTCAGTTATGCAAAAATAGCAATGAAGTGTCAGAAAAAATACATTGTGAACAAAATAATCTTTAGGAAAGATAAGAAATGAGAATAATCTTATAGCATGAAATGGGTCCAATAACAGAACACTCAGGCAATTACATCAGTTTTTAAAATTTTTAAACTTTAAAAATTAAGGCACTAAATGCTAAGCTATAATGAATGTTTCCCGCCTCAGTACATCCATTAGAATTAAGCAGTAATCAATATAGCGTATTCATTGCTATAAACCACAGCTTTGGGAGAAGCAAAGGATAGTATGCTTATAACTTGAAATTCTCTACTATAGTCATTTGGGAAAAGTTTAGAAAATGACTTATCTTTAACACAGTTGCCACAATTTAGGATAGTCCCACTGTTTTCCTTTATCAAAGAGTATGTAATGATAATATAAATACATTATAAAAGTAATAGTTTCCTAGTTTAAATTGGTAGGGTTAAGATAATAAGAGAAGCTTTGATTTTAGAAAGCAGTAATAACAGGTACATAATATATCTATTTTTCAAGCTGATAGAATTGATTAATGGTTCAAAATAATCAAGGAATCATATCACAAAGCACCATTTTAAAGAGAAGTGCTATGAATTAACTTTATACAATCATGACATCATCAGATATGTTATTAGAATTATGTACTACATTACACTAAAGATTACAATTGCTAGGCTAGAAAATGGAATCTTCAGTGACTCTGCATGATAATAAATATATTTAATAATCTTAAATAAACTCAAACTTACTTTGATATCTTCTGAGTAATTCAAGACATGAGAAATGAATTTTTAAAAAATCAGATCATGAAAGCCATTATTATTTGAAGGAATATGCTCAATTTTTTAGATAATTTAAATTATTTAAGAGTCCTTTGCATCTTTTATTAGCTTTGCCTAAAGTTATAACATTAAAGCATTAAGGTTACATGTAATGAGGTTCTGGTTTGCCCTTATTTCTAGCCCCATATTTTCACAAACTACAAACCAAGATTAGTGCTATATTACAAGGCTAATTAGAGAAAATAAAATTGTGTCACTCCTAGATACACATCTGAATAAAATGTTTAGAAAGTGTGTATTCACACTCAGACATTCATAGATACCCATCTGGAAGAAACAGTTCATAAAAGAATTAGATAATGGGCAAAGGAAGTCAGCACAAAAATTTTCCTTAGGATGTCAGTTTAAAAAAATTAATTCTTTGCTAAATTCAACCAACTACAAACAACATATACCTAAAGCAGATTGGTGGTTTTAAATATGATGAGAAACGTTTATTTAGAAACTATAGACAGAAGTAACATCTCTGTGATTAAAATTACCATTAACAGAAATTGACCGTAACTTGGAAGCCAGTGACTTGGTTTAAAATGCATTGAAAATTAAAGAAGAATCGAATCCCAAACTCCTCAGGATAATTTACGTCAATTTTCACTATAAAATAATAATACCAAGAGCTAATATTATTTCAAGTAGTATTACAGCCAATGCTGAGTATTAAAAATTTTTTCCCTTGCTTGCTTTTGGTGTGAAGGAGAAATTATTCGATCATTGTTTCATTTCAGTTCTCATATCTTTAAATGCAGGAAAGCCATGTTTGACACTATTGTTGATATTCCAGGTCACTTCTAAAAGTAATTTCACTTGAGCCTAACCACAATCCTGTGAAGCAGGGAGTACAGGCACCACTGGTATTCTTCAGACGAGGAAACCTATTCTAGGGCACAAGGCACTAGAGAGTGAAACTAGAATTTTGGTTGACTCCAGTTCCAGTGTTCTTACTACTGCCCACCTTCAGGAGAATACTGCTGGTTACAACTCTGTCCCCAACTTAAGAAGAGTCCTTATTCCTAAAGGGTAGAGGTCACTCTCAGCTTCCAGAGTTATGTTACCGTAACTGGTAGCAACTCTGTAAAAGATGTTCACATTATTCATATACACTTCAATAGCTACAAGCATTTTGGAATTTTTACAAAAAATAAATATCTCATCTGAAACAGTACTGAAACTCTTTCATTCCCTCCCCCTGTTTATTTAAAAAATATATACATGAGAAAAGATTCCCAGTTTGTTTCCCAGATAATCCCTAAGGTTCAGATGTCACAAAATCAGAGAACCTTTTATGTCTTAGGACACTGCTAGTGGCTTAACCTGCTAAAACTGTACCAAGGTAAGGTTATGTGGGGCTGTCCTTATCCTTCCCTGTGTTTACATCCTGTCTGTCTTATTTAGACCATGAATCTACTTGGGGAAGACCACGTCAAATTCTATGTTTGAAATATCCTTTGCACAGGATGGCAGTTAAACGTAATTTATTCAAAATGGAATCACTTAATTAGAGAGGAAGAAAAACAGCAAGCCCTGAGATGATAATAAAGAATAAAACAAATATGCTGACCAACTGGAGCAAAGCAACAGAGAGATAACACACACTGACAAGATTGCTACATTTCAGTTTTCAATTTAGGATGCTTATAACAGGATAAACACACAGTTACACACCTTGTTTTTGCTGGGTTCCCAGAAAGCAGAGGGCACACGTGACATTATGAACTCTGTAGAGCGGTAAAAATCCTAACAGCTTGTGGCTCTTATGACTCAGGCTCCTTGGAAAAGCCCTTTCTCTTGGGCTGTTAGACTACGAGAGGGCTCAATTTTACCACCTGTCTGGTTAAATTCCAGAGCCAATGTTAGTCCTTATTTATCTCTTAATCTTTTCACTCTCCCCACCCCTCAGCTTCCAATCACTGAAGTACAAAAATATTTTAAAAGGATTTCTTCAAAAAACACAACAAAAGGCTTTATGAGGCCCAGTACAAGGTACTACTTGAGTGTCCAAGGAATAAGACCTTTTACTTATGTATCAGATATTCCAATTAAAAATTCTTCTTAAATTCATATCTCAACAAGTAAAAGTCATGTCAGACATTGCCATCACTCAGTCACAAAATTATACACATTTGACAAAGAAGTTTATTGACTGTATAGTCTGTTAATAGTCCTTTAAACCATTTAAAAAAAAATCTATCCATTAAAACCCATCCCCTAAAAAACAACTATTTGAGACAGAAGCAGCTGAATTTACAGTCCTCTTCAAGGCTCCCCTGGCTGGTTAGTACTGGGCTTCACAGTGGAGGAGGTAGAGAGGATGGGAAAAGGTCCTCAGAAAAGGGTCACTTTGGCCTGATGTCCCCTCTGGACTCTGCTGCTTTGATTGACTTCCTATTTTCATCTGGACTGGAAGGTCAGGTGTTCCTGCATAAAAGTTTAGTCTCCATTGTAGCTGTTTTGGATTTGATATGATCACCACGGTATGCTTTACTGACTAAATCAGCCAAAATCAGTTATCCAATTGTCAATTATTGGATGATTCTTTTCACATGCTTCAGATTATTTTATAGAAATGGTGGCATCATCAGTGGTCAGCAAGCATTTGTTGTATGCCTTTTATATACAAAGAATTAAAGTATTTAGTTTTAATTCATCACAGTACTGCATAGCAGAATAGAAGGAGGCTGGTGTGAGGCTTGGTTAGGAAACTCACTAGCCTAAGGCTTTGGGGACAAATTACTTGGCCTGATTCCTAATCGGGAAAATGGTAATGAATAACAACTTAGCTCATAGGGTTGTCATAAGAATTGAATGAAAAGTGAACAGCATGACAAATAGCAAACACTCAGTAGATGTTATCTATTACTATTACTAGTCTTAGTTAAATTGGTATCATCACATTTGATGTGATAAAGGACACAGGGTTTTCTAAATGGACTCCATGGGGGCTAGGAAGGGAGGGTAGTGTATGAGAATCTGCTTATTTTGTTGGAATTTTCTCTTCCACTAAAGCAGTTGTCTTTAACAAGCATACACTAGTGTCATTAATTTTCTCCTTTGAGAGTACCTGTGTGACACTTTCCTCAAACAAGAAGTAAATTGCAGTTCAAGCTACAAAATGGCACCTGCTTGTACTCTAGCAGGAGTGATATTTTTATATTACAAAGTTGAAGCCAATAAACAGAAGACAGACAAGTGCTGTGCTATATTACCTCTCCAAGTAATGGCTAATAAAAAAGAAAACTGAAAAAAAAAAAAAAAAAAAAGAGAGAAACCTAGGGAAACACCTTCCAAAGTTCCAGCATTAAGAAAGGCACTTAAGAGATGGCTTTGGGAGCATTTTCCGTATTTACACCTTTGCAAATATTCAAGTGTTTTGGCTTGCTCAACTTCCAGCCCCTTTCTCAACACTGCACACCTAAACTGAGCAGTGGTGTGCCTCAGGCAACTTTCTGCATTTATGGTTCCTTTCATCTTAGGGACTCAAAGCACTTAACATAACCATACAACTTTAAATAAATAGGGAGTAAACGTTAACAAAAAGGACAAAAGCTAAATTATGATTAAATTTGGCAGTGACTATGAAACTTCTCACTTACTTGCAGAAAATTTTGATCTGTCCAAGGCGACAGCTAGAATGCTTTCATGATCAGATGCAGGAAAGGCTTCTCGGATATTACCCAGGCAGAATGCTGGGCAGCAGTGATTTGGGATGTTTCACTGGAAAGTGAAAGTAGATCACTTGCCCCCAAGCTGCCTGAGGCACCTGTGCGCCTTATTTGAGGTCACAACATTGAACACAAGGAAAGAGAGGAAGGAAACATCTAAGGACTATCTACCACAGCTCAACTTTCTTATTATTCACAATCTCACTACTTCTGTTACAACGATAAAATCCAGTCTACTCGTTGATGGTATTATGGGATATACTAACTGTATAAAGGCATTTTCCCTACCAGGTTTAGTAGTCAAGCTCTTTTCTCCTTAAATCTCAGGTCTTGAGATATTGTGGGGTGCCAAATCAGTTAATTAACAAATATTTACTGGATCTACACTATGTACTTTGTGCCATGCTGGCAATAAATAATATGTTTGTATATAAGTAATGATAGAACAGATTCTACTAGCAGAAAAAGTCCCTCAAACACAGCATAAATGAAATGTCATTCCATGCTATCCTGATTATATAATTTTTAAAGATTTATCTCATAACAAAATATTATCATGGGTTCTAACAGATATTCTGGAAGAACTCAACTATAAGGTAGTACGTGTACAATAAACTGGCTAAAGCTGAGATGTCTAGAAATCCCTTGTTCCCAATCCAGATGATAAACTGTTATGTATTCGAGTGTATATTAAACTTCTATAATAATATTTTAACAACATAGAACTTGTTTCTCTGTATTTTTGAATACTAAATATATTACTGATAAATAAGGCCATATTCATCAAATGTTTTTTATTTTATATATAGTGTACACACACACACACACACACACACACGCACGCACGGCATATTCTTTCAACCTTTGAATGAAGCTGTGTTTCCATGGCTTGATCATGTTTTGATCTCTACTCTCCACTACCTCTTTCTTTACCATGTGGATTGCTTTTCAATATTCTTGAATCTACTTAAGAGAAGTAAAAGTGATCTCTATATGGTGTGTGTCTATAACTCCAACAAATGAAATACAAATGATTGATTTATCTGAAATTTAGAAGAACTTTACTTAAAAATTCTCACAATGCTTCACTTCAGTCTCTCTGATGAAGTTCAAGGTCTTTAACAACATGTATATTAGGATTAGTTTTCTTCTAACTGCAAATCTGAATCTATAATATATAACTGAGTTCTATTTTAAATTATGACCCTGGATAGTACCAGGCAATGAATGACTAGCAAGTAGTAGAGTGGAGAAATTACATAAAATTATATAAAAAGTATAAATCACAAGAACTAAGAGTGAGCCTTTGACTGTACATATTTAAGAAATATTTCCATGGTAGCCCTAATCTTTATGCAAGGCTATATTCAAAGTGTTTGTAACTAATAGCAAAAATCGAAACAAAAAACCTAAAACAAAAACAAAACCCCACATGTATAGATTTCACCTACACATGGATGAAAAGTGATTTTTTTTCCATGGTCCTATAATACTTTATGTAATTATCTGTAATTAAATTAGCACAGAGTAGAAATAATCAGCTTACAATAAAATCAAGTATTCAAAACAATTGCTGGACTAAACAACATTCTTTTTCCATAAAGGAAAGTGTCATATGCAGCAAAGTGGCAAAAATAGTAAGGAGTGAGCTATGTTAAGTATAAATCCTGCAGCAATGAAAGTCATTTGTATTATCCTGACTTCTTTGAATAAATTCAGATGACAGCCCTATTTCATTTCTTCATTCAGTTTGGAGGCCAGATGGCATTAGAATCATTTACTTCACCTTGTTGTGGTTAATTACTACAATCAACACACTATTTTCCAAATTAATCATAACAAAGTAATTTCATTAGTAACACAGCAGGCTGTTGAATTATTAGCATCATAACAGTTTGCAAACAATTAAACTTTATTTGAACCTTAAAAATTTGCAGAGTGGAACATTATTGTAAGATCTAATGGCAATAGAGTACAAATTCAGTACAGAGCAAATAATCAAGCAAAATGCTATATAAAATATGACTTACAATCACCTTTGAAAAAAATTAGCTCTCTAACTGTTCATAGAAAAACAAATAAAAGCTAAGCAAACATAATGAGAACATAGCAATTAGCATATTTTCTAACAAGCCATGTTGTTTAAATTCATATTAATGATATTATTATGATCTTGAAGTGTATGTGATGCATTGTCAAGGGTGTAAAGAAAACTTTCTCCTTAGTTGTATACAAATGATTCCATCAAATGAATATAAAGCAGTCATGAATTGAAAGTAATGATTATTTCTTCTGTCGCTCCAGTTTGAAGTCTTGTTTCTTATGTCTCCCACCCATATTCCAGTTTAAAAAGAACAAAGGCCAGAGGAGTTCTGGATAGAAATAACTCCTTCTTTCTGTACTGTCACTGTTGACGAGACTATCTGGCTTGGAATTGTTGGTCATCAGTTGGCAAAGGACTCCCTCTCCTGGATTAACTGTAAAAGGAGGCAGAAACCTAAATGCTTTCCATCCTGGGCGAGTTTGTGCCGTGGGGGAGGGGTTTCAAGTGGTTTTGTCTGCAATGAAAAACTGCTGCCATCTACTGGCGTAGGAATAAAAATTTCTTTTCAGTCTGAACCACAAACCCAAACCCACAAAGGCTGCCTTGTCATTGGAAACAAAGGCTTTCGCTTTTCAACTGCTCAAAACCAGTCCACCAGACTCATCTTTGGTTGTCTAACTTTTGCCAAGATTATTTCGGTCTATTTCAATGACACTACGTGTGGAAAAAGTAACAACTGCACAAATGTAATTTTTGAAAACTTTAACTTCACAATGTCTATATATATAAATTTGTTTACTCACACTCCCTAATATCAAATTTCTTTTTTTTTTTTCCTTTGAGATTGGATGATCATGATATTGAGGGGATAATGGTAAAACAGACCTTCTCAAACACTGCTTGTAAACAGTTTTACATAAATAATGGGAGATTTCAAAATATTACCAGCTCAAATGCATGGTTAGACTCTTCATAAAGCAAAGACATTGAAAAGTTCCATAAAGATAATACCTGACAAGTAATGATTCAATATTAGGAGATTATGTGTATTCCAAATAATTATCCAATCAGCAATACATTTTGACATATATTAAGGCTATATTGGTATCTCACAGGCATTTTAAATACCTCTGATTTCAAATATACATGAAAAGGTAATTATATATATGATTCTACAAATCTTGTTCAGACAGCACAGAGTACAATGTCAGGCTAACACTACCTTTCTACTCACCTGCTGGTACATGCTACCACTGGGATTTCTACACTCTCCTCTCCAAACATTTCTTTTCTTTTCAGTGCTCTGAGAAATATATAGAAAAGACTCAGATCTGCTGTTCTGTGGTGGGACATAAATAGCATAGGAATAAGGCAGGATAAGAGTGTGTTTGGTTTTGCCTTTTTACTTTGAGAATACATTGAGATTCTTCTTTTTTTTTTTTTTTTTTTTTTTGAGATGGAGTCTTGCTCTGTCGTCCAGGCTGGAGTGCAGTGGTGCAATCTTAGCTCACTGCAACCTTTGCCTCCTGTGTTAAAACGATTCTCGTGCCTCAGCCTCCTGACTGGCTGGGACTACAGGTGCGCCACCAAGCCCAGCTAATTTTTTTGTATTTTTACTAGAGACAGGGTTTCATCATGTTGGCCAGGCTGGGAGATTCTTTATACCATTTTGTTAGTGGTAGGATGGAGGTTCTTATGAATTTTTTGTTCCATTAAATTTAAACAAAAGCACAGTGGAAAATGTTGCCAGGCCCATCATCAAACCAGGATATTTGTATGGTAAAATGCTTTGCACAAATCATACTTCTGGTATGCACTTGTGTGGCAAGTGACAGCACACTGCTATTTGCAACTCTATCATTTTTTCTTTCTTTTGGCTATATTTAATAGAAAGTACGTGTGCCAATCTGTAAAATTTCTTTCATAAAAACATGTTACTATTGTGTGAAAATAAATAATAACAATAAATTATCTAAAAGTTTGAACATTCTTTAGCATTCTTTGTTTAGCAACCACGTTCTTTAGCATCTACCAAAAAAAACTTGTGTGATATATTAAATTTAAAATGCTATGAAATTATATATTACACTCTAAAACTAACTTAGGTCCTAATGATTAAGAAACATTACAACTCACAGTAGAAGTAGCAACAGTAGACTACTATACTATAGTAGACTATATGGTATGTATAAAATAGTGATGAAATCTTCACACAACTCAAATGGGTAAATAAAAACTATATTTCTTTGCAAAATAGCAACAGGTATAACTTTACTGCTTGTGTCGAATTTACATTAATATCCTTCATTTAATTTCACATCAGAGGAATATTTTAATGAGTGACTGCATAAAGTAACAGTCAAAGACAAGTGATGTTTAACAAAACAGAGAGGTTAGGAGCTGTCACCAGTGCTTTCCTGATGCTTCTAAATCCAAAGCATTTGCAGACAAGCAGAAGAATCTTCCTTTTCTGCAGGAGAAAGGGAAAGCTGCATTTTAATTTTTTGATTCAGTTGAAACTTGATTTTTCCTGCTTAAAAAAATTACATTTAGCCAAGGAAAAATGTATTTTTACTCAACATTTTGTCAATTCCACTCTTCAGAAAGGCCATAAAAGTGAGTGTTTTACTGAAGAGGAAGAAGTTTGGGAAAACAGCTGGTTACTATCAAAGGAACTGTTTCTAAATAATCTATTCATTTCCAAAGTAAATTCCATGAAGTTTTTATTTTAAAAATTTATGTTTTAAAAATTAAACCAGATCAAACAAAACAAAAAAGATGTAGGGGCACAATCTTTGTATTATCAGAAAACTCTAAAGACTTTTAAAGAGGCAAAAGACTCATAACGAGAGACCAAGAGAACATATGAGCTATTACAGAATATTGGATTAAAATGTACTTACCCAGGACTCTCAAATATCATACATCTCCATTATGTAGGCTTTAGGCACCAAGCCAATGGCTCCCTTCATTTCTCCTACCCACCAGCCATATCTATTGTATTCCTAATTGAAAACAATATGCAATATTAACCTTTAGACTGGTGTAAGTACAATGTTGTTTGTATGCAACTTCTTAGAAATCTTATTTATAAAGTTAAAAGAGCTTGAGCTGCAAATGGAAACATTTTCATCTTTTTGTTTCTGGACACTTTAAAATGCTGTTAGGCAACAATTTAAATTAAGGTATAACACAAAGCCTGTTTATTACTGGGCAGAGAACACAGAACAATCACTCATGATGAAAACCTAGAAAATGAAACTACCTCAGGAAGCCTACTCTCGGGGACAGACTCTCTCCACAAAGCTTGGGGACACCTTTTATGTGTTAGAGGCTATAGAAGGTTAAAGCCAGGATCCTTAAGATACTATGTTTGCCTTCAAGAAGCTTATCATCTAGAGAGGATAAAATAATTTTTTACAATAAACTACTTATTTCTTAAACTTATATGACCTAAAATGATTTAGAATGTTGATATAGGTGTGCCCCTTCCTAAGAAAATCTAACATACACACTTTAATAGATAAATTAGAAAATAAGGAAACACTAAAAATACCAAAAAACTGCTTAAAAATAATTCACAAATAGGTTCCTTTAAAATAGTTTCCCTAAGGCATTTATTATTCCTTTTATTGACCATAAACTACCTTAGATAAAAGATAGATAGGTAGAAGGAATTTAAAGGTTGTGTTAGTCACCCTTACACTGGAAGATCAATAGAAAATAAAAGTATCTCAAGTTATAAAGCCAAAATATTAACCTAGCTCTAAAACACAATGATTGATGAATCACTTCTGCATTTACTTTGCAACTTGAGATAAGCAAACCTATGCCTCCTTTTCTCCCACTTTTTCCTCCTTTGACAGATACACCACTGCTTTAGGCATTGCGAATACTCGGTAACTGGTCTCATATGTCTGCCAGATTGACTAATGTATTTTTGTCTCAAATTTATTTATGTGTAGTGAGATACAAACAAAGTAAAATGAATTACAAGTTTCAAGAATAATATCCTCCAAAAGCAATACTCTTCACAAGGACTGTAGTGCTCAAATTTAATTTTTCATATAAGATAAATTTTTTAAATCAATCCCAAAAGTCATTCAGTAGGTTACGATTTTCCAGCGTCTGAGTCATAGATAAATGTGCATATGCATATTGAGTTATATATGGGGAGGGAATGTTAATACTAGTACAGACCTAACATTTGTATTGATTAGTATGCTATTGACTATCAGAAAGGAAAATTATGCAGTTCTTTAATACAAATGTAGCATTTCATTAGCGTGTATGAATTGATATGTCATCTATCAATAGAGATTATAGGATAGAATTTATAGGCACTTTTTCAAACAGTGGGCAGTATCAGGATTAGGTTTTTTTGAAGAACAAAGTGAAGGGGGAGAGGGGAGAAAAGACTACTCCTGCAATTCTTATTCTATTGAGGGCACAGCTCTGGCTTGTGAGGCAATAAACTCAAGATTTTAAGTTTTAAACTTTTAAAGTTCACTGATGGTGTGAACTTAGTGGACAAAACTGTCTAAACAACGAGGATACTCTGATTCCCAGAACCCAATGTTGGCTATAATCTCTGTAGGACATATTTATCAGAAGAAAATACTAACTGAAAGTCATGATTAGCAACCATTGTATCTTAATAGGTACCTAATAAAACTGCTCTTTTCTATTTTTAAGGCAGTGAATACAATTGGAGCCTAATGCTTAACAAAACAAATGTACTTAACCATCAGACTACTGTATGATTTCAAAATGGATAATTAACAGGGTAGGTCTGAATGTTAAAGCTCTTATCCAATGTCAATAGAAAATTTTTAAAACTGATTATTTGGAATGAGAAAAGGAACTAGCCCCCTGCTCCCCAATGATAGACATAGAAATCATTCAGTTAGAGGACACATTATTGGCTTAAACTTGCTTCCAGAGAATGGCCCTCAATCTGGGGATCAACGTTTAGATTCAAATTACAAGCCAGAAAGTTATTATTTTATAATATTCTACTTTGGTCATAGTCTATGCTATCAACTAAAGGCATGTTGTTTTCAAAAAGCTACTCACACCTAAATTTAAGAAATTAGTTACCAAGAAATTACATCAACGAAGGACAGACTTCACACTTGAGAGGATTCTGTGCTACGGTAGAACAGTAAGATTTATTAAATAGAAAGCATAGTGGTAAACAGTAGGGAGGAGCTTAATCACCTATAAACAAATCCCTTAAAAGTAGCACTCTAGGGAGAAAAAAGGTTTAGACTAAAATAAATGCTTCACTTAGTTTAAAATAATTGAAAAACATATGAAATATACAGTTCATAAAAATGCTCTAAAATATCAGATTTAAATCAAAAAAGGGTTAAAGACCAGAATATTTAGTACCTTATATTTGTAAAGAATTGCAAATTATACTCCTGTTTGGAATTAATGCATTACGATCAAATGTAGTGAGGTAAAAACATAGGGGGCAAATGTATGGATTTACGCTGCAGCCATTAGAGTATGTTGACAAGACTGCAAATACAGGAGCTTTTACTTTGATCATTACCCTTCTCTGTATGAGCCTCCTGAGCAACATGAATCCCAATTAAACCATTTGCAGCCTATAAATGGGAACGAAAATGCTTCTTGGAATACAGTATTCTAAACTTTGGCCTGAACATTCAATATCATGCAAGGTTTCCTTTTGAAAAAGAAAATCTGCCTGTCTTTCCCTTTGCTCTTTGCCACCTCCAAGCAAATGTGATTATGCATGATATATTACTTACAGTGGAAAATAATGCAACCGATACAATGTTGTTTTGCAGTCCACAAACTAATTATAGTATTGTTCTATAAAGTCACAGGTAGATCATTTAAAAAACAAAAATGAAAACTCTCAAACCCTATCTTCTTAGCAAACAAAAAATAAAGAGACAAACCATACCAGGCTGTCGTCTAAATCTTTGAAAGATTAGGAAGCATCATGTAATCTTTATGGAACACAGTTCTCAGGTACAAGGAGGTCTGCCATCTGGTATCCTTCACCTATTCAGCTCTTAACATCAGTTGAAATGCTAACATAGGCAGTGACTGTACTTCAGGAGGACTGATAAAATAATGAAGAGTCCTTTAATCTACAGGAAACCATTCTAGTCAATTTATAAGAAATATTGCATCCCTTTGTAGGACATGTAATTATTTTCTATTAATCACGTGCTATAAAGCTACATTATGCGGTTATTCTGTTATCACTAGAAAGAGGCCTGCAGTCAGCTTCTGACAATGTTAGGTAATTACTAACACAAAGCTACTTTCTCCTCCCACAGTAATGCTATCAAGATCCAAAGGTGTAGTGAGGCTTATTGTATAAAAATAGTACTCAAAAGAAATTCAGTATCTGCAAAATGGATGGCTTCAAGGCAAAATGTAGTGTGGTAATCAAAGAAGCAAAAGAAGCCAAACTTGCCCAGTAATCCAAGAAAATAATAGTAAGGCAGTAGTGAATGCTTATGATCTACCACCCATATTTTCAATTTTCATAACGCTGAAATCATTTTTTTTTGTTTTATTTTGTAGTTGAAATTTTAGGCCCCAATTAATATTTATTGAGTGACTGGATAAGAAGGCAGGAAAAAGGACTAGTTATGATAAAGTGAAACAGAGACTTTATCCAACATAATATTAATATTTAGTCAACTAAATCTTCTTTCTCTGCTGGTATATTATTTTACATTTATATAAGGACCCAACATTTACTTAATCTTTTTCAGCACCATGACTGTCATTTCTTGGGTATATTAATCCACTTTCTGCCAATAATACAGTAAAAGAATGCTGACTTAACAGAAACCTGGAACATTAATACGATTTAATGATGTACTGGCCCTTTCAGAAATTAGTTACCCATGTGTTTGAAAGCAACAGGTGTTTGCAAAAATTTTTGTGTCCTTTTTCCAAACATGTATCTGTGCTTCAAAACATATCAGCCTTTTGTGAAAATGAAAGTAATTTTACTCACAAAATATAAAATACAGCAAGTTTAAGAACCAATGGACTTGACTGTTGTTTTCCAAGTGTTCACTGTGATATCTTTATTCATAATCACTGTAGTACTATAAAGACTAGATACCTATTTAAAGTGTATAATACTTTCATCAAGGCTACCTCTTTAGTCTCTTGTTTTTTTATTAACTCTGATTAGAAACTTTGTAATAATCCTCTCATTTCTCATATATCCATCATTTCAAAAGGCTCTCTTTAAAATGTACAACAGGAACTGTACAACCTCGGTGTTTTACTATTACTATCTACACATTAACTGCTTGAATCGTAGATTCCTAATCTGTTAAATGAGGAAACTGACACAATCTGCAAGGACCTCCATGATGTTTGAGCACCACCATTCAAGAACCTGACTGAAGACACTAAGTTCCCTAGTGGTGTATGAAGATCAATCTCATTACTTTATAATTAACTATGCAGGTGTGACTTTGAGTTCCTCTAATTCAAAGAATTACTGTTTTTTCTCCTTGCATTGTATACTCCATTTTTAAAGCAAGAGAGACAAAGACAAGGAAGCTGATAGAATTTAATTCTCATAACAAATTTTAGTTTATATCCCTGAGTCATGATATATTTAATTCAACTTTCTACAAAGTCAACAATTATAAACCATACAGTAAAAACTGACATTCAGACTCATAATGTTAGGCGAAGATCATGTCATGCTTAGTAGAGAGTGACTTTGGTGTTCAGTGTACAGTATTTTACCTACCGATACATGACCCTATTAACTGTTCTCAGGTTCACCCATTCCACTTTATTCTCACTGGCACTACCAGTTCAGGCCTTCATCACTTTGCCCCACTTTACCACATTATCAATGCTGCCTCTCTGTTATTCCCGGAAATTCTTTTCATCAGTTTATCCTGCTGCTCAAGAACTTATACTAACTCTCTGCTGCATTAACTACAGACTTTAGCTTGTTCCCACCCTGCTAGCAACCTTTTCCTGTCACTCTTCTAGCCAGCATAGACAACCTTCTGCACTACACTCATTCTAACTCTGTATGCAGTGCTCCCTTCCATGCTCGCTTCCCAGAGACATCTACCCTCTCTCAGCCAAATCCTGTCCAATGACTAAGACCTGACTCAAGTTAACTTGGTTGTCATGAATTTTTCTCTGAATTAGCTAATTCATATTTCTATCTCTAATTTCAAGCTAAGCATTCATTCCTCAGTTGATTTTATGTACATTAGTTTTATTCCTTCAACTAAAATAAAGTACAAACTCACTGAGAGCAAGGGAAGGACTTAGACTTAATCTGTATGCCCCACACTGCAGGACATATAAAAGATGTTCCATGAATAGGTACTGGATGATGAAATAGACTAAGTCTTCATTTTGGATGCTGCAACAGTTTACTATCCTAAGTATTTTCTTAAGAAATGTAATTTCCAATAGTAATACCTTTTCTTTTGTGTATATTAGACATTAAGAATTGTAGTTGTGACTAAACAAGCATTTGTTCTGAAGCATTTACATGTGCTAGCTGAGTGAGCGATCTGAAAGAGCATGCTGTTCCGATCTGTGGCAAGCTATTACCAGCATGTGTTCAAATGCAGTACATGGGATGTGCCTTGTTTAAAAAGCTTAAATCCTATGTGCAGAAAGAAGGCATTTGTCCCCATTGGAACAAGGACCAACTACTTCTTATTAGAAAAAATGAATTCAGTTTAATTTATTTGTAAGCACTGAAAGAGGTTAAGACAGAACTCTGCAAAGGCAAAAAACAGAATGACAGGTAGAATGGAAAATCTCCTGGTTTTTCAGCTCCTTCTTCTTACCTTCTCAGAAGATACAGAGTCTCATCCTAGCTCTGTTGCTAACTAGCTTTGTGACCTTGGACAATCCCAAAGTTTCTTTAGGGATGATTTTTTTGTTTGTTTGTATTTATATTCTTCATTGAGACTGTACAACAGTCTAGTTATGTACTTAATATAAATCAATAAGTCTAATTATCATACATTTGGACCCTCATGGAATTACCTTTATAAAATCTTTTATTATATTTACTATGAAAAATTTGTGTTGAGGCCAAAACCTACCACTTATGCACTTATTTACATAAAGTTGTTGAGGCCAGATATTCAGGGCAGATTCTAGAAATTCATGTGAGAATATTTAAGTAGCCAGTGCTGGGAAAAGCCAAGATCCTTCCTTTATGATTATAAGAAATTACACCAGGTGCAGTGGCTCACACCTGTAATCCCAGCACTTTGGGAGACTGAGGCAGGTGGATCACAAGGTCAGAAGTTTAAGACCAGCCTGGCCAATATGGTGAAACCCCATCTCTATTAAAAATACAAAAATTAGCCGGGCATGGTGGTGGGCGCCTGTAGTCCCAGCTACTCAGGAGGCTGAGGCAGGAGAATAGCTTGAACCTGGGAGGTGGAGGTACAGTGAGCCAAGATCGTGCCACTGCACTCCAGCCTGGGCAAGAGAGCGAGACTCCATCTCAAAAAAAAAAAACAAACCAAAAAAATAAAAAACAAGAAAAAGAAATTACTAGCTTCCCTTCTCTCCCTTTTTTGGTTTGGCTGCCAAGAAGCTCAGAACCAAGGTGGACGTACAACCACAGAAACACCATTGTCTTTTGAGGTGTCTATAGGAATAGTCCATTTTCCTTTGGGCTTTTATTTCTTTTTTTCCCTATTAGGTTGAGCCTTGATTTCTTTACCTATAAAGTGAAGGGCTAGCACTAAGGTCACCCTCACTCTATGATCCTATCATTCTAAGTTCTTTTAAGAAGTCAGGATTATTTCCTGCTGTTAACTGTATTTTGGTAAACACATAGTAAACATCTATCTGCCATACTGTGAAGATATTGAGGATACAGAAATACTGAAGACACAGTGTCTACCTCAAGAAGTTCAAAATTTAGAGAGAAAGCAAGAAACAGGTAATCATCATATTGAATGTTAAGTGAGAGAAGGAAAAAATTTGTAAAAAGAGAAGCAACTAATTCTACAGCAGGATCTGAGAGACTTTATATAGAAAGTGACAGCTGGGTAAGACTCCAGAAGGAATAATGAAAGGAACAATACATGGTATGTGCAAATGCCTGCAGAGATAAAAGAATGTGCTGTGTTCAGGGAAGAGCATGGAGTTGAGTGTGTGGTTAACACAAAAGGTACAGAAGAAGATAAGGGCAAAGTACTGTAAGATGTGGTAGAAAAACTAGCTTGGAAACATCATGTTGGTTTCTCACAGCGTTTCTCTGGCTGCCTACCATTCTCCAAAGTAAGGAAAGAGAAGTGATTCTGGCTGGGCATGGTAGCTCATACCTGTAATCCCAGCAGGAGACCAAGACAGGGGGACTAACTGAAGTCCGGGGTTCGAAACCAGCCTGACCAACATGGTGAAACCCCATCTCTACTAAAAATACCAAAAATTAGCCAGGCATGGTGGCAGGCATCTGTCATCCCAGCTACTCAGGAGGCTGAGGCAGGAGAATCACTTGAATCTGGGAGGCAGAGGTTGCAGTAAGCCCGTATTGCACCACTGCACTCCAGCCTGGGTGACAGAGCGACAAGACTCCACCTCAAAAAAAAAAAAAAAAAAAAAAAAAAAAAGTGATCCCGAATTACTGATGTCTATTGGGGTTATGCTCCCCTTTCATCAACAGGACCCCATCCACCCCTTTCCACAGTACAGCTGTTCTGGGTTTCATATGTAATAGACATAGAAAATAAGCATTCATATTTGTTACATGAATAAACTCCATTCATACATGAAGTTCTAGTTCAAGTCCCATTTCCTTATGAATCTTTACTTACTTACTCGAGGATTTACTGACTTCCCTTTCTTCCTGGCTCCTCCAGCACTACAACACTGATACCCTACATTGTGTTTTATTACTATTATCTATTTTATGCATTGGTCTTCTCTTCAACTCAACTGCAGTATCCTTGAATAACAGTTTGTGGCTTTTCTGGATCCTGCTCAAAATAGTACTTTGCATGGGTGTTCATCAAATATTTGTTGATTAGGAAATAAAATAATTTTGATCATCTATACAAGATTTAATTATGTAAAAGATACTATCAATAACATGGTTCGTTGTTGTTTAGAACTGGGATGTGATAATTACAATTAACCTGTGATATGGAAAAAAAAGTTCTAATCAAGTCCTACTCAAGTGTAGCAAAGTAGAAAGAGAAAGGCTTTAGGGTCAGACCTGTACTGATTCCTGGAGAAGGCACTTAATAGCTGCGTATCCTCAGATAATTTCCATAATAACCTTACTGAGCATCAGTTTCCTAATCTGTAAAATTATAACACCATCTACTCCACAGGGTTATTTTATTAATTATATGTATGGAAGCATATTTAGTACCTAGAACAGGACATTTTAAATGCTCAGTAAATACTTTCTCATTCCCTCCTCCCTTTCCCTGCCCACTCACTACTGGCATAGCAAAGTATTAGAGCAACAAAAAACACAGTACTTCGGGATGCACTATAAGGCAATCTGATTATTATGAACAGGTCTCTACCCTGCTTTTCTAAAGAGAATCTTATCTTCCAAAGAGAACAAGTGTTTGAGGAATATGACATTTTGTTAGAATTTTACTGGTGGTTCTTTTTTTTTTTTTGAGATGGAGTCACGCTTTGTCACCCAGGCTGGAGTGGAGTGGTGTGATCTCAGCTCACTGCAACCTCTACCTCCCAGGTTCAAGTGATTCTCCTCCCTCAGCTTCCCAAGCAGCTGGGACTACCAGTGCGCACCACTATGCCCAACTAATTTTTGTATTTTTAGTAGAGATGTTTCACCATGTTGGCCAGGTTGGTCTCGAATTCCTGACCTCAAGTGATCTCCTTACTTGGTCTCCCAAAGTTTTGGGATGCAGGAATGAGCCACCACACCCATACTGGTTGTTCTTAGATAGCTGAATACTCAAATGATGAACATCTGTCACTTATATATAATTTATTAAACATCGACTCTAAAGTTTTTCTTAATCAGTAGTCTAGTCTCTATGCTGAATGATTTACCTGGAATATCTAGCTCCATGTTCTAAAGGGATGAAGAAGACACCTCAAGAGTGAAAGTATGCTATACATACTGAGAGAGTGCCTGATTTTAGAGGCTGAAATCATGGATTGTTCAACTCAGAATTTTAAAAAAATTATCAATGTAGTGCTTTAAGGTTTTGTTTTGCTGCTGCCAAACCCTTGGTTATTCCATGCTAAATGAAATCACATAAGCCTTGCAGGCAGGCTCCTTTCCAAAGCAGCCCCCTCCACTGCCACCTCTGTTCAGCTTGCCTCTCTGACACTGCCTTCTGGCTTTTCCTGTAACCTCTCAAGCCACTGCAAGGGCTGAAGCTGCCAGCCTGCCTCCTATAAGCATCTCCTGCTTTCATCTGCCAACATTTTTCTGGAATGTTTCCTCCAACTTATGTAAGAGAAAGTAAGGAAGTACTTAAACATATTGTTCACAAATAGATAACAAGAGAAGTCCTATAAGTAGAACTAGAACATTTTCTGACATGGTGTTCTGGCCATAAACTGCTTTTCACTGCTGGGAGGAGATGAGTACTAAATAGGAGGTTGGTCTGGTTAATGCTTCCACTGTAGCCTAGACCATACATCCTAATTGACAGCATAAACCTAAATATCATCAGACCAAACAAATGCAAGAACAAATACAAACACTTCTTATCAAAAGGCTATAAACAATGATCACATTTAGGAGCTAGCATAGTGTCAACAATGTGTGTCCCATATTCAGGTGACCTAGTTACTCTTCAGCAGTTGGCCAGGCTATTTGTGGCACACTGGATCATATGGTCACAAATTAAAAACTAAGCTAAAAAATAACTTATTTCCCTCTGCCAGTAGAGCTCAACAAGACTTTCATTTTATTTATTAGCATTGGTTTGAAGCCAAACAAACCATAGTAACTGAATCTTTACATTCTTACAATGAGAAGCAAATGGTCAATGACAGTCACAATTTACCAATCACTGGAAAAAGTCAACCAAACAGATTTTAAGGGAGGTACTGCTTGAAACTCCAACCAATATACACCGAAAAGCACCCTTTTATTGTATACTAGTGACCACTGTCTTCACCTACATTTCCTGTGTTTGACTTAATAAAAAAGTTTCTCAAAAGTCTGCAAAGCTAGTCGCATATGCTCTAGACTGGATAAAATATTCCAGAATTCTTAACTCTCTCATTTTTCTTTTAATATCAAAGTAGTGTGTCTCTTTTCTGAAGTATAGCTTGTCTGTTATTATATCTCTAAAAATAATTTATTGCTTTAAAAGTAACTATAAGAATGTGGTTAGCAATTTATTTGAGTACAGATTAAAAGATAAACTAATAAAGGATAGAAATCCAGATGAGCAAAAAAGAATAACAACCAAAATGGCATTTGAGATCTCGGAATATACCTACTGCTATATAATCTCGTTCTGGGAAAATACTATTAGCTATGATACTATGTTCCTGTTTCATTTAGTGGTAATAAAAATGAAATAAAAACTAATAAAAAATAGTATTATTTTAAACAGCCCAATTTCTTAAGAAAATAAATACAGGTTTTTTATCCCAAATATGATTTCCCCCCATCAAATGAATCTGAAACCAATTGTTAATTCACTAACAATACAACTGTCATTAAAATCACAACTTCTGCTTTTATCAGTATTTATAAATTTGCTCCATTTTTTTTTTTAGAAAAAGAGATTTCCAAATCTCCACTGAACTATTTTAATTTTAACACAAAAAAACAGCAACAACCTTATATGAAAAGAAATGTAAAGCAAAAAGTAGTAGGCTTGCCTTTTAAGGCAAGCGGTATTTAGATTTATTATTAGTGAGGTTCAAAGGTTAAAACTAAAAAAATGCTGGACACTTTGAAGGAGGGGCTAGCTCAACCAGGGGGTCACATGAGAGCTGCTAATTGGAAAATGTTAAAAAAGGAAGGGGGAAGAGCACAGTATCTCCCTTCTTTCTTTATTGCAACATTTGATTTGCACCAGAAGAAAAATAAAAAATAAAGGCTAAGATTTATGTAACTCTCAAAAGAGGCCTAAAATAAATAAATCATCCCCAGGTTGACTGAGCACAGCTAACATTCCATCAAGGCTTTCTTGCAAAACAGAAAAAAAAATATTGAATTTTAAAATCAAACTATATTTCTATAGTGATTTTTAAATGAAGACAGCCTAATCCCCAAGCTAAATGTTTTTCTGCCATTACATTTACAAAATTAAAACACTCTTCATTATCATGCATGGAATTTTATTTCTTGTTTTGTCTAAATGTTTGTTTATATTGAAAGCATGCATGTTTTCTTAAAGTATTTTGTGTTGCTTTTTAAAGAATATTTTCAGAACTGACAAACTTCTAGATGGTAAATTAAACAATGATAATTTGGTATTTCAAATTATAAATGAGTCCATTACTAAAAGAAAGCTACATATCTTTAAAATCTTTTAAATGGTCTTATTTATTATTAATAGACAAGTCATGGCATTAATTTCTTTACAAAGTACACATTTTCTATGTCTCTACAAATACTATTTTAGAATCCTTAAAACGTATTCTTCCTTATATATACAATTTATATATTTAATTCAGAATGATGAACAAAATTTTTCATGATTAATGCTAATATCTTACTGACATGAGACAGGAAAGTAATAACCCAAGCTGGATTTAAAGTTGAATTTATGACACCATTCTGATTGTGCACAATAGCTGCAATTACCTGCACCACTCATTCTGAGCCACTAGATGGTGTAAAAAAATAAATTGAAAGGTAAAATTTCATCCCATCACGACGAAATCTAAATATAACTCTGAGAAACTTGATTAAACAAATCTCAAGTCAACTAACAATGCAAGCGATTTCTATACTAATTGTACTTAATTTATAATGTCAAGCATTCAAAATTGCAGTTATTCACATATTAAATGAATTTATGGTATTAACTTATGGTCTGAGTTTGCCAAAGTTTTGATAAAACTGGAAGGCCAAGTCAATAAAGACTACTAGAAAGTCTCAAGATATTCCTAGCTGAACTTGTCCAAAGGAGGTAGGGAAATAAGTCTGCACAAACATAGACTCAACCCCAAAGCAACCTGACTACTCACAGCCAAGACGCCCATCAACAGCCCAGAATATGTCCAAATCACATCAAGGGAAAGCTAAGTGTCCTTTCTTTTTCACCCTCACCAAGATTTATCAGGTTGATTTCACTAGGTCCGCAGTTGGGTGACAATGAACACTGAACCTTATTCAGTCAAAGGTAAAAACATTCTGGCTAACAGGTCTTCTTTCTGAGCTCTTTTTTCAAACACCGAAATGAACCCCAGGTAAATTACTCATCTCTAGAAGGCCCTTAATAAATATGATCATGATGGTGAAACTTCAAGCCTTGCAAAAAGCTGGCAGAGGAATTATTTTTGATCAGCTCTCTCCTAAATAATAGCATAAAAATTTTAGATGGACGTATGTGCTTCCCATGGGCTGGAACACCTTTAACCTTTGTTCTCTAATCAGGCTTCATGAATAAAATTAGTCTCTGCAAAACAGGAACTACCTCCCTTAGAATCCTAAAAGTATGATACACATGTATAATTACACTTTTAATTTCATGTTAACAGAAAACTATTTTCTGAGGCAATAGTAGAAATAAGACATGCCTATGGTTGCTTGTTTCCCAGCCAGTTCTGAAAGCTGGTGCTCTACCTAGGCTTTCAGCAGCAAAGACAACCTGTCTCATAAAGAGGGTTTTATAAGTAGATCCACATGGGCTTTATAAATTTCATATTTAAGAAAGGAGTATAATAGCTATATGCCATTCACTCCTATAATCTGAACTTGCAAGTAAAATCTAATCAACGTTTCAGTTTTATAAACAATTGCAGTTAAATTGGTTTTAAAAAGACTGTGAGCTATATAAATTTAGGAATGATTCCAAGAAAGTTTCTTGACACGAGCTGAAACTAATCAGTTTGGTTTCTCTATTAAATAAATAACTCAAAAAGCTGTTGTCTTAACTCAGGACAATTTAATGCTCAATAACAGGCTTAATCAAGACTTGTAATGTGCCTATCTGTAGTGTCCAAGAACTGAAAGCATCTTTCTGGGAACAACAGTAATAAAAACTCATACTAATGAGCAGAAGACTGAGAGAAATAAGTGACCAGTCTCAGCTTTGGGCACCCTAACTAGCAATTATCATAGTTGGCTTTATTTACTTTATCACAGTTGTCAGAATGGGTTCTGGCACATTGTAGGTGCCGAAGGGAAGGAGGGAGGAAGGGAGGGAGGACAGGAAGGAAAACAAAGGGAAAAGCACTGGTCTGGGAGTCAAGAACACAGCTCAAGTCATGACTCTGGCATCTTCTTGACCCAAGTTCCTTTATCTATAAAACCAAGAATTAGATGATTATCATTGAGACCCATTACTCTAACATTCGATGATTTTCTGTGTTATGATTTTATGCACCAGCCATCTAGTGTTAAAATTCAGTATGTGATCTTCTTTCCAAAGTGTCTTCTGCATCTAACAACTACCTCATACCATCTCTCTGAAAAGTCCAAAATATTTCTCTTATCAAGAAAGAAACCACATCAGACTCCTAGACTTATGATTTAACATTTTCTACTTATATTTAAATTGTTTTCATCCATCATTTGTTTCTAAAGTAGTCTTGTAAGTAGACAAAGAGAAATTTTTAAATCCCCATATTAAAATAGGGGAAATTAAAATATGAAAATTAAGGGAGCTCACATACATTACCAGAAGTATATTCAAGATAAGAAACTTTTAGATCTAAGGAAAGAAAGATTCTGAATAATCCAGTATTTTAAGAAGCAGATACAAGTATATATATATATATATATATATATATATGAATATGTATATGTATATATATGATGGGCTTGTAGAAATATACTTTGCCATTTAGTTTACAAACACGGTATGCTAAACAACTTAAAGGCGAGGTGGCTCACGCCTGTAATCCCAGCACTTTGGGAGGCTGAGGCAGGCGGATCACCTGAGGTCAGGAGTTCGAGACCAGCCTGACCAACATGGAGAATCTCTCTGTCTACTAAAAATGCAAAATTAGCCAGGCGTGGTGGCGCATGCCTGTAATCCCAGTTGTTTGGGAGGCTGAGGCAGGATAATTACTTGAACCTGGGAGGGGGAGGCTGTGGTGAGCCGAGATCATGCCATTGCATCCCAGCCTAGGCAACAAGAGCGAAACTGTGTCTCAAAAAAAAAAAAAAAAAAAAAAAAAAAAAAATTACCTAAGCCTGTCTGAATAGAAAAGCATTGCTTTTAAATTGTCGGAACACCCAATGTATTTACATAAAGATGAAAAACTTGTTCTATAAACACAGTGTTTCCAGTAGTGAATGGCAGACAAAATCAGAATAAGCACACAGAAGAATAAAAAGGAAGAGGAAAGAAAAACATAATAAATAACCTAATACCTTACAATGTTAGCTTTCACATAAGTATATTGTTTCTGGAGAAGACAGTAGGTGGATGTGAGCCAAGGACTGAAGTGATAGGTAAACACACTGCTAAGTTGAATCCTGTTATCTGATTGTGTTTAAAATTTGATTACATTTCGCTTGACAAAATAATTAATTATTGTTAACTCCCAATTGTTAACAAGGACCTAGAAGAATTCCAATTGGCATTTTTCCCTCGTGTTGTGAATCCAAATGCATTAAAAATCAAGCTTTGTATACCCTCTTTACAAATGTCATTTTGGGGCATCTTCTTACCTTGCTAAGAATGTAAATCACATCACCACGCTTAAATGACAACTCATCAGAAAAAGCTCCAGTGCAATCCCACAAACCCTGGTAAAAATTAGCATAATCAGTGCTCTTATCCCCTAGGAAAAAGAAAGAGAAAGCATGAGTTAGGGCATTCATGTAATAACCCCTCATTTCAAAATAAACCAACAGAAATTAAACAATGTCCTAGATCACCAAAATAATCTAAAAAAACTCTGTCCTGAGTAAATGAGTATTTTATTACATCCACATGACTCCTACTTCTCAATATCCTCTTAAGGCAGCTTTCAAAAATATCTGATTTTGAATCTCTGCTTTTCTTTTTCTGCCTTTCATCTAAAACCTGTAACTGCTATATGCTGTCATCAAACCAGCACCTAAAGATTGCTTCCCACTTATTTTAAAGAACAAATCTGAGCCCACTTGCAACATGTTTTGAAGTTATGTCTACCACACTTCACAATGAGCAATATCCATGAGATGTAACACATACTTTGTGAAATAACCATCTCATAGAACTTGGGACACTCCATGAAAATAATAATAGTATTCTCCTAAGAAATGCTAACGACACTGAGATTTTATGGAGTTAATGTACAAATATAAAACCAAAACTAAGGAACCAAAATTAAAAAAAAAAAAAACAAAAAAAAAAAACTAAACCCTAGAGCTGGTTAATGGACGAGGACAACGTGGAAATGATATAGAGAGTAGTTGCAGCAGTTTTCCTTAGTGACATTTGTACCCAAAGCCGCTCAAAGTTATCTTTGAAATTTTTTAGCAACTTTGAAATTGCCAGTGTTGAAGCTACATTTTTCAACAGATTTTTGTCAGCTCCAGTTTCGGACATTAGGCTCTGAATAAACATGCAACGTACACTGGAGTATCAGCTCATCCTTCTAACAGCATAAGCACAATGGATGTGATGTGCTCAAACTGCCATACAGACCATTAACTGATTGATTATTTAGCACTTTCCACTCTGTAATACCACAATAAATAGGTAATAAATACTTTGTCACTTATACAATGTGGATCTCCTGAAACACAGAACACAGTTAAACACACTGACGCTTTTGTTACATGAAGAACTGTTTCCTGTTTTTAATTTCATGATAATTGAGTTTTGATGAGTTAACACAAAAAGAATGCAAGTAATATCAATAAGATGTCCATGTAGTCACTAGCTAGGCAGAATACATATGTGCTGACAACTTATATCACTGGAATGTCATCTTTGAATTCGGAGGGGATAACTGTTGAGACACATGCTGGTCCAGGGTTGTCATCTCAGTATTGTCACATGGCTCTCAAACAGCAGGCTTTCTTTTATGATTCCAACACAGTCACATTAGCACATCATTAGGGTGTTCATCTTATTACACACAGTTTGTGATTTATACAAAGTGTTAGTTTACTAGAAAATTTAAAAATTCTCTTTAATATATAAAATATTTTAAAGCCAAAAAAGAATCTAAATAATTTGGAGTCTGAATATTTAGGAAATGGAATGCTGCTTTTCACTTACAAGAAAATAAAGATGGACTAGAAGACGTACACCTTAGCAAAATCCCTGTATTAAATTTTTGTCTCTTGTTTTCTAAGAATGAGGGACAATGGGAGTGGGGACGGAAGGAGGAACAGAAAGGAGGAAGCAGTGGGAGAGACAGATACTTTACTGACTTTTCCATACTTGCATTTGAGCATTCATCACTGATACCAGCAGGGATGTACACAAGCTTGGGAACCAACCAAGTACTAACAATGCTTGTGGCCACTATATTACATTTTTCCCCCAAAGCATATATTAAGTAAATTCTAAAAATGGACACTAGAGGGCACTCCAGCTGGTCAGACCATTTCAAACATTGTCCATTTTTTAAAAAGGAAAAAAAAAATCACTTAATAATAAAGTGACTGATTTCCTTTAAAAACCACTTATTTAGACAAATAGAGATTTAGAAGTTGAAACATTCTAGTCAGATTAAATCAACTGGTAAATGGGTCAAATGTTGTGCCCCTTGCAGTCCGTCAGTGTCAGTTTAAAAGTCAGGGAATTAGAGCAAAGAGAGGATGACATCATTTCACATGCAAGGTCTTCCCCCACAGTAACTGGCTAGGAGGTAAAAGGATCTAAATGGCTGGTTTCTTTACTCTGTCTTCCCCATGCTGCTCAGCTTTAGGCTTGCTCCAAAAAGGTGGAAGAAACAAAACTTGGCTAAAAACTAGAGTAGAGGTTGTGGCTTAGCTATGTTGTCCCAGTGGGTTCCCCAGCTGTCCAAGCTGCTGCTCTTCCTTTTCTCAGATTCTCTTACAATAGTTTTT
This sequence comes from Sapajus apella, assembly GCF_009761245.1. Lineage (NCBI taxonomy): Eukaryota > Metazoa > Chordata > Mammalia > Primates > Cebidae > Sapajus > Sapajus apella. The sequence continues at coordinate 10,596,573 of NW_022436959.1, read as the reverse complement.
CATTTGATAGATTCTCAAAGGGGAGGGGAGAGAAAGAAGGAAAAGAAAAGTATATGGTGATTTCTAACACATAATCCTTATCACTTTGGGGTCTCTCTTCCCCTCGATACGCTTGGTGAAACTCCCATTAACACTAATGGGAGTTACAGGAGCACATGAGGGGAAGAGAGACCCCCACCGTGTGCAAGATGCATCTCTCCCTAGATGTGCATCACGAGCATTTCATTAAATCTTGCTGCTGTAAAGAGGCAACAGAGCTAGCGATTTGGCAATACTGGGAAAAAGATGCATTTTCAACTGTGCTTTCTATAATCTAGATGATGATGTTATCCAAAGATCAACCTCATTTTTGTGTCCCATATGAGAACTCTGTTAAAGAATAATTTGTTTATGTCACACAGCTACATACATATAAGATTTACTAGTCTATCTATTTCAGTATGCAATACTAGTTATAAAGCAGAAAAATTATAAGTAGGGGAAAAAACCCTGGCAATAGATGTTTATTAGCCTTAGTCTCCTCAGGGAAGTAATGTTTGAATTCTTGATATGAAATCTGGACACAAAACTCAGGAACAATCTTGTTCCTTAGAGAGCAGCAATCTCCTCTAGTTTACTTGTAAAAATTTAAAGTGTAGCTAAACATACACAAAAAAATAGCATAGACAGCCTCAAAAGCACAGTAGGTTCGCAAAAGTTAACACTGTTCACCCCTAAACACTGAAAAATAATCCATTTGAGATACGTTTTTTTAAAAAATGGGATGAGGCAAATGTCATAAACATACATTTTAAAGCACAAATTATGTTTAGTTGTCTTTACGACATGGATTAATTTTCCTATTGTATCCACATCATGATCTATAGTTTCAAAATGACCAAAAAAAAAAAAAACAAAACACCTTATGTTTCTTGTCATGAGAGGCACGAATGATTAAGAAAGTGAGAAGGAAAAAAAATACATTAGCCAGCCGGTGAAAGATTTAAACAATGTTCTTACTCCTGCTTTTAAAAACATACAAGAGGAGATCATTGGACAAAGCTAACAGAATTGTTATGAAACATAGATACTCTGCAAAGATGAAAAACATGACAACAGGTGAAACATATGAGAATAAGACAGTGGAGAATATCTTCCTTGGTGTTACAAGATTTAAAAACTATTTTAGAGAAGTAAGCAAATTCTATAATGTTCAAAAAATCAAATGGAATCTTTATTTTATATATGTGGTGTGTGTGTGTGTGTGTGTGTGTGTGTGTATGTATATGACACACAGTCACTCACATATCTGCAAGATATATAAGTTTGAAAATGAAGAAACTTGTAAGAAACACAAGATTAATTTTGTTTTTGCTTACATATTTTACATTAGAAAAGTCTGTGTGTGGGGAGCGTTTAGTAAAATCAGTCAATGTGAAAAATATATAACATTCTTGAGTAAGGTTAGAAGTTCATGTCATGTGATGCTCAGCAAGATAGTAATACCCTTGTCAACTCACCGCCCTGCGTGGCAAACAAACTTCTAGTGTTACATCTTTGACAGCCTAGGGAAGAGCAAAGGTCACTACTATGCAAAAGCATTAAAACTGTTGCTTGAAAAGAATTTCATGTCACTAAAGATAAGAATTATTGTAGTGCTTATATAGCTATTGCATGAAAGCCTAGATCTATTTACTGCATTCCTTTGAGGAAAACTGATTTTTTTTTTTCCTACCCTCAAAGGCAAAAATTTGTGAGATGTTTACTTTTAAAGAGTTTTTGAAAAATACAATTGCTTTAAGCCAAAATATTTATATCTGTGGAAGGACCACCTGTATGTATCTTCCTTCTATACCTGCACTGAAATTTTTTTAAAAAGAAAACTACATGCTTTTGGCAGAAGCTTCATGATATATAACCCATAACATATACACTTAAATTATTATTGAACAGAGTCCTCAAGGTTTCGCTAAGCCTCAGTGTTTTATAGTTGCATTTTATAGGACTAGAGTGCTAACATGTAATGATTTTGTTCTTGCTTCCTTTCTAAAAAAAACACTAACCAAAACCTTTTGTAGCAACCTACTTCTGCTTTCCTGTCCAGGTCTAGAATCAGGCCTCTGTTTCCTTTCCACATGTCACAGTAGGAAGGACTCTGGAAAGCCACTTCCTGAACATACACTTCTTGTCCACCCAGCCTTGACAGCTTGAAAGAGTGATGTATGGACATATCAGAGAGGGGAAGGTGACCCTAACTCTAGCTTTTTGCAAGACACAGAGATGATATGGCAGACCTTGCCCCAGCTGACATGTGGCTATGAAGAGGTGTAAAGTCCTGATAAGAAGGCAGTCTTTTTCTTCTTTCCGTGTAAAATAATTGCTGGTTTATCAAAACTAACCTCATGCTTGCACTACAGATATGGTTTATCTCCTGCTATTTGGAAATAACAACAAGCAAGAAAAGTTGTCCATATCATGTGATTTTGCACAGAGCGTGTGCAGTTATTTTTCCAGTCTCATTCATAATTAGTACTTGGGGCTATGTGCCAAGTGGAAATGGATAAGGGGAACATCCTTCCTAGCCTTTTAGGCCACCAGTGTCCTTTTCCAATTTTTAAGCTGCTGTCACTGGACTCTGGCATTTCTTACCCAATTCATTTGCTTGCTGTGTTAATCATATGCAATGAAGATATGCATGGCCAACATTTAAACAGGCTGCAGATCAATTAGCAGTCTTAAGTTTATCTGATTTTTATCAAAGAAGACAGAGCTGTGGGTCGATTGTCAGAGCCTGTGTCAAGTTGACCTTTTCAGAGACGTCTACATTGCCAGTCCCCTGGGCAACTTGTTGTCCCCTGTTAGTCTCTGAATGGCAGAAGTCTGTTCTGCTCAAGCACAAAGTATACACAGATGTCTATATTACATTCTTATAGGTTTGACAGCAACTGCATGTTGTATCTATAAACTGTCCTTTAGCAGTGACACTTCCTCAATGATGATAAGCTAATTTATGCAACTAAATCTCCTTTGTGCAGAAATGAAAGCTAATTGAGTCATTACAAAGTAATTCAGGAAGGAATACCTTGTATAAATTGGCTTACTTTATAAATCCTTCTCAAGTGGTTTTCATGCATCCTAAATGGGACTAAGCAGCTTATCAGCCATAAGATATCCAGGCCAAACAAGCCAACTTTGGGGAGCTGTGTAAATGTCTTCAGAACAGTAAGAACGTGGATAAAATGTAAGTGAACAAAAGCACAATAAGGTTTGCCAGGAAGCTACACAATTCATTACCTGAGGTGTGATGAACACTGTCCTGACTCATCTTCCTTTGTTCTTCCACTTTCACAGGAGCACTGCTGTCTTCTTCTTCTTCTGTAAACAAACATTATCAATGGCACACTGAAGGGTTTTCTCAGGGAAAACAATACAGTACTCACTCCATTTTAAAAGCAAAACTAAAAGTTTATAACACAAACATTATTTTTCAAAGAATAAAACAACTCAAGATTCACATTCCTTTTTCAACAATCTAACACTGAAAAAAGAAAATACCAGCTACTTCCAAATAGCAGCCTTTCCAAATGGCTTGGCAAAATTTAATATATGTACTAATGCACTGCTTGTTTTGTTTTAAATACTTTTAGAAACTCATCTGGAATGATCTTCATTTCAGTAAAGCCCTAAATCCAGTAAAGTAACACCAAGCATTATACTGATGCACCACATTATATTGTGTGGCAGGAGTATCATATATAAAATCATGGTCCCTAAAACATCATATAGCAAGGAGAAAATGTGTGATTAAAAATGCAGTTAACCTATAAATCATTTATTGAGTATCATATAATTTCATATGTTTTCTCACTTAATCTTCACAGGATACTATAAGGATCCTCATCCTTCAAGGTAATTCCCCCAAAATTATACTGAGGACCTATTATGTATCATATACAATGCTGGATATTAAAATCTCATAGACAAACAATTTTTAATTCTCATTCTACAGACCAGCATATTTTCAGAGACTCAAAAAGGTGAAGTGACTTCCAATGTGTGTCATTCAAACTTAGGTTTGTGATTATAAAGTTAATGTTCTTTATCCTACATATAACCAGTGCTTTATTTACTTCTGTTTCACATTCATCTATCCCATTCCTTCCCCAGATTGTGGAAAGAAATAAGATAAAATTAAATGAGAAGAGTTTTAAATAGACTTAATAAACTAACTCTTTTACACCAAGAAAAATATTTATTACGTTATTTTTTTTCTCACCTAATGATTTACATACAAACCTAGAAATACTTAAGGCAGGACAAATAAACAAATGGCATGCCAAAGAAAAACTGGGTTCAAAAAGAATCATAATTCCAAGAAAACTCCTAAGCTTTAAAGAAAAATATGCAAAATAAATAAATGTAGCCATGGTAACTATTCAATCAATCAATCAATCAATCTTCATTGGATATTAACTAACTGTGAGACAGAGGGGATCTACCAAGGAGGTAAAAGTAACAGGAAGCCTCTGCTCACAGGAAGCCAACAGCACATATGGGACAGAAGACAAGATCTAAAGGAAAACAGGCTGAAGGGGCCTAAACCTGATAGGTGAGGCACAAAGTAATGAAGAAGCATAGCAGAGAAATCACCCAACTAGGGAGTACCATGGAGGCTCCAAGGGATGTAGAGAATTTAAATAAGGAGAGAGTGTCAGAAGGATATTTCCAGAGTGATAGGTATGAACTTTAAAAGAAAAAGGTACCGTTACGTTCATTTTGACTAAAGAATCTGCTACACGTAGGCAAAGAGCCAGTTAGGAGTTATGCCCATAGTTTAGACCAGCTGTTGAGGGGTGATGAACATCTTGTTATGGACTTCAGGCTTTTATTTGGTGGGCAATAAGAGCCTTAGAAGGTTTTTGAGCAGAGAAAGAGCAGGACTGAAGCTATCTTCAGGAATGGACATCTGATCCCATTGTCTCAGATAACCTAAAGAAGGGGAAGGAAGTCCTGAACTGAAGGGGAAAAGGCAATGGAAAGGAGATGCTTATGAGAGGTAAAGAAACTAGAATGGATAAGCTTTGTGCTTGACTGAATGTGGAGGAATGGGGGGGGGGGGGAAGAGCAACAAAGGATGGCTAAAGTTTTGAGCTTAGCTGAGAAATGGCATATTACTACTAAAAGGAGGATGGCCAAGATAACCTGTCTTACCAGTGAACACAAGGAGTTGTGCTTTCAACATGAGGGATTTAATGTATTGGTGGGGCAACCCAGAGAACAGGTCCAGGGGCAACTGCAAAGTATGGTAGAGCAGTCAGGACTGCAGGTGGAAATTTAGGGGTCTCCTGAAAATTTTAAATGGGGATGAATCAAAATTGGCATGTCAATCAAGCTTGAAGGTAGTGGTACTTATGTGATGAATAGAACTGTTATGAATTTTTGTAACTCAATTCAAACAAAATAATGATAGCTCCAATATAAGGGACACCTGAAAATATCTGGTACTTTATTAATATTGTTAAACCCAACACTGACAACATGGTTCAGTCAAATAAATAGAAGACCTAATGAAAGTATACTACACTTTTAAAAAGTATCCTGTCTCTTTTCTTTTTAACAATTGTTATCTCACATATGCCAAACTTCGAGGACTAGCTTTAATAAATGGGTTAATACAGTGTTTCCATAGAAATTTTTAAAGGTATAAGGGGCATTTACAGTCATTTATTCTAACCTCATTTTATTGACAGATAATTTTGTAAAAGGTGAAGGAGAAAGCTTTCCTTACTTTTCACATTTGCTTTCTGTAGCACCCACTCCTCTTTTAATTTAGTCACAAATTCAATAGTAAGAAGTAAATTAAAAAATGGTTAAAAGCACTTTTCCTCAGTCAAAAGCTATAACCGTGTCAATGCAGTAAGAACTATTCCTGACTTTAAAGAGACTGCAGGAGCTGGGTGCACTGGCTCATATGCCTGTAATTCCAGCACTTTGGAAGTCCAAGGCAGGTGGATCACCTGAGGTCAGGAGTTCGAAACATGCATGGCCAATATGGCGAAACCTCATCACTACTAAAAATACAAAAAATAGCTGGGCATGGTGGCAGGCCCTTGAAATTCCAGCTACTCAGAAGGCTGAGGCAGGAGAATTGCTTGAACCTGAGAGGTGGAGGTTGCAGTGAGCCAAGATCGTGCCACTGCACTCCAGCCTCAGCGACAAGAATGAAACTCCATCTCAAAAATAAAAAAAGAGACTGTGGGATTTAGATTTCACCACCCAAATTAGCATCAAGATAAAAAATTGATTACAGTAATTAATGAAAAAATGCTGCTCTCTGGCAAACTTAACAATGAATTTAGAAGTATTTGTCTATGATTTTTTAATTTTATTAAAATTTAAGTGTCAGTAATGTGTGCTCTGAATTGTATATTGGTGTCAGCTTTGTCCTTAGAAATATGTATTCTTAAATTATAAGAATAATGGTATTAAAGAATTTACTTATCAATGTTTAATATCCAAATTGAAATCCATGTGAGATGATATTTAATACGCAGATTTTAGAGGATGAGATGCTCATTAAGGACACTTCCTTTTTCCATTTTAAGCCTGGTAATGATACTTTTAAATCAAAGCCTTATGCATTTCTTATATCAATTTTTCTTAATATTTAAACAACTCATTTTATCTTGGACTAGCAATACAAACAGCTTTCATATAAAAGATAACAAAATCAAATATTGTGTATGTTTTTGAATCTTGGGCAGGAAAAACCCTCAGACTGAACCTTGAATGGAACTTGGCACAAAGGAGGTGTTCAATAAATACAGAGTGAACAAATGGATTAAAAAATCATAAAAATAAATCTTAACAAAGCTCTCCAAAAATACATGTAAGAACAAGTGACCAAAACTTTAGGCAATAATCACCTTCACAATATATTAGAAATATATACATTCACATGTTTTTTATTTAGATTTATTATTAAATATGTATTTTAGTGTTGAGGCACAATCATTGTACAATACTAATTAATATCTCAAAGAGCCAGTGTTTGTGAGTTAATACACTCCATTCAACATTTTAATAACAGTAAACAAAAACAGCTCAGCTATGCAGTAAAATCCATCAAACCACACAGATGGTTATAAGGTTTTCATTATGTGGTTTCCATAGCAATCATATTGCAAATCTGGAAGCTTCTTGCAAATAAGCAGCTTGTATTTACATGCCTCTCAGCTGCAGCACAAAACTCTTCAGTGTGTGAAGTTATTATTCCAATCACACATTGTTAGAAGAATCATCAGGAGATTTTTTATCAGACAGGATAAAAATAACAATAAAGTGAGCTAAGTGCAGAAGAAAATTCAAACATAGTCACACATTTACTAAACTGATCAGTGAGAACAGTAGAAATGTTCTGGCAGTCATCAAAAGGTTTTAACAATAAACCCTGTCAAAAATATGAAATTTTCAGGAGCAATCAGAATTAAAAAAATAAACATAAACTGCACCCACACCTCTTTTTAATAGATATTTGGCCTTCCCTCTACGTTGAGCAAAGAGAGGAAGAGTTTGAGTCTCCCCAAATATTTTTAGCATTTGAGGAAATGCTTAATGGGGGAAAAGTCATGGCCCTTTTTTTCCCCCTTTTAATCAATTTAATTTACAAATTGATCCAGTTCCATAACAGATGGATTATTACCCTAATAAGGATTACAAATCTGTCTAGCTATGCAGTTTTTACAAAATGGGTATTTATGGCTTACTAATGTTCTTATCTTTAGGATAAATAACCAAAAAGAAGAGTGATTAGCAATTAGCTGACACTGCTTATAAAAAAGGCTGAAGACAATTTGTTAGCACCAACTCAAGGTTGTTCACATCAAGGCTAAGGACTGATTTTATCATCTCTTCCAGGGAGAAGAGGAAGATTATATATAAAAAAATCTTTGACTTACATAATGATTACCTTTCTCACTAAACACCCTCAGAAAACAGCTTTACTGAATTATAATGTATTTTAAAACATAAAACACAGTTAAGCTCTGAAATAAAGTTTGGATTTAGATCTCCACTTGCCCAGGCATTATTTATGTATTACATATTTTTTCTCAGGAAAAGTGAATATTTATTGCTTAAATGTCTACATACGCACTTATATCCATTATGTAATTAAATCCTCCAACAATTCTATGATGCAATAATAAGTACTTCTATCATCGCCATTTTATGAATATGAAAAATGAATTTACGGAGCTTGAACAACTTGTCAAGGTTCACACATCCATTTAGTACATAAGCTGGGATTTTAACTTTAGGCATATGCCTTAACTCTAAGTCATCGTGTCTCTTCCTTAATTTTCACTAAACTCTTCAATTTACAGGTGGATTGCTTTCTAAAATTTTATTTAAATACTGTCTGTCTGTGGACTTTGAAAACACTTTCACATAGATGAGCAGGTTCTATACTATCATAGCATTGTATCTGAAGTACATCTTAAGCAAACTTTCTAGTGCTGATTTAGAAACAGTTGCAACCTGGGGTGCCCCAAATATCTCTTCTCCCAGTTCCCCTTCCTCACCCTATAGCTTTTAACACACTCCCCTGTTCCTAAAGCCAATACACACTATTGGGCATTGCACACAAGATGCCCCTGAGTGGGAGATGAAAGAGGTGACTGGGAGAACAGAGGACACCACTGGCTAGTGCTAGCAGTAAAATATAAACGACAGGAGAAGTGCTGGGAGGATTTATACAAACGGCACACCACCCACTCTTCTCTCCCAGGACCTGTGGCAAGCCACAAACGCTGGTAGAAGGGTTGGAAAAGTTAGAGTCAAATCTAAGGTGTATGGGCAAAAGATTCAAAATTATGACAGCAAGGAAAAGCAAGCTCCCCAGGGGCTTACTACTGGAACTATTGGTAATATGAAGGATTTTTATATTATTTTATTACACTTCTAAAGGACTGTTCTGTCTATTCAATAGACTGATATATTTTACAGCAACAAAATATTTTAAAAAATATATAAGCATGTGCCTTTTAGTATTATATAAACTTCAAAAAAAAAAATGGAAGGATAAAGACTGAAATAGGATAGCTAGAGTCATGTTTACTCTTACGGAAATTTGGCAAAGTGGGGCGTATTGTTACAGCCCTGTTACTCACATAAACTGGATACTGCTTCTAATTCTTGGTGTCATCTCTGTACTTCAAAGTAGGAAGAATAAGTCTATCCCATAACACTTTGAAGAAGGATTTGGAGAAGACAATGAGATTACCAGACTTCTCAGGGGAAAAATGAAAAATTAGTATGCTGTACCAAGTTTATTACCTTAGGAACTAGGAGTTTTGCAACAATTTATTAACTAAGCAACCAGGAAGGTTAATGTGATATAAAAGGCAACAAAATAAGCAATAATTGTTTAACCACACAATCTAATTTTCACCTTTGACATTCTATTATTCTAAGATTTAATATGAAAAGGTTATAACTACACTTCAAAAGCAAAAGAAAACACTATTGAATTGTAGTAAACTTCTGTACTATGACATTAAAATTAATAATTCAAACACAAATTGGGAGGCCAAGGCAGGAGGATCACTTAACAGTTTGAGTTTATAGTGAGCAAAGATCGTGCCATTGAATTCCAGCCTGGGTGACAGAGCAAGACCGTCTCTAAGAAAAACAAAAACAAAAACAAAACCCATACACACACAAATTGGAAAATGTGAAAATAATAATTTTTCACATAGACATTATATTTGTTAACATCAGTTTGGACGTTGGGGAAAAAACTTGAACTCAAGGCAAGGTCTCATTTGACAGAGTCAGGAAAAGAAATCTCAGAAGGAAAAGAAACAGATAGAATCTCTTTCAATTTCCTTATTTCATAGAAGAGGACGTAAACTGTGGGCACCGAATGACTGCACAGAGGGCACACAGCTTGCACCGTGTACCCTTCTCCCTGAAAGTGCCTTCTGTGCACTGCAGACATTTCTGAAAAAGTTATCTGCTGCTCGAGAAGTATTCCTTTGTTTCAGTGTCTTGTATACACTTGATCATCTACAGGCAATTAGGCAATTATGGCAAACAAGAATGTATATAGGTTAAAAATAAAGTTTTCATAGGTCAGATTTGGTTGGTCAGAAGCCGCTGTGAGTTAGAAAATTATCCCACTCCTAAACAGTACTAGCTGTTAGGAAGTTATGAAATGGAGCTCCTTCTTGTCCGAATGAATTATTCACTGTATGATATAAATTCTATGTAGCCCAAATTCATAGCTTTTTATTAAAGTTTATAACAAATTCTGTAATTCTAAAATTCTTTTAGTCCAGGAAAGTCTGAATTCATTTCACTTATAGTAACCTCTGTCTAGCTCTGGATGTCTGGTACAATTACACCTCCTTTTTTTTTTTTCAGTTAAAGTAACACTTTTTCTTACTATTCTTGTTACAAGAGCAATATCTACTCATTGCTGAATGTCAGAAAATAAAGCTAAGCAAATAAATAAATCATCTATAATCCAAGCATAACCACTATTAACATCTTCTTCTAGACTACCTTTATCAGCTACTGGTTTTTCTTGATTCTTCTTTTAAATAAAATACCTCGAATGCATATGTATTCATTGTCCCCATACATTTCTTATCCCAAATGTGTATATGCATTTCATTTTAAAGTATTTCAAATTCTTTTTTAGAAAGTAAAATATTTCATCTCAATTTAGATTTTTTTGGCTTGCTTTAAATTTTATTAGATTAAAAAATGCTATCTAGTGATAAATAGGTTGATGTTAGGATTATCTGATTGTAATGTGGCTGTCTTATCAGGTTCTACAACTGCCTACTATAACCTCTGGAAAAACAGCTGATATATAGATGCAGAGCTCATTTGTTACAGGCTTTTGCTGTGTTTCCTCTGCTTGCCTATGCAAATATACCCTTCCTCATCACATACAGTGCATCTTAACCTCATTTTCAAGAACCCAAGAAAGAAAAAGCAGTTTCATAGAAAGAATCATCATTAGACTTACTGGCTCCACATCCCTTGTACCAGCAGTGCTTTCCAAGATCTCTTTGCGGGGTGGAGGGTCTGTGAGGTCAAAACCATTTTCATAATAATACTGAGACATTATGTACCTTTTTCACTATGTTAACATTTGCACTGATGTTGCAGAGCAATGATGGGTAAAACTGCTGATACTTTAGCATAAATCAACATAGTGGCACCAAACTGTCAATGTATTGTTCACTGTCCTGCACTGGCATAAAAGGAAAAAACTGAAAGAAGTCAGTTGCACTGAAGAATGTCCTTGGTGAAGCAGTGGTAATTATTTTCACCTAATATCAACCTTGAGTATGTAATTTTAATATCTGTGTGATGAAATCAGAAGAATGTATAAAGCATTTCAGCTACATGCTACATCACTAGATGTTTAAGACTATGAGTGTTGAGCTAAAATTAGCCATTTTTTTTTCATGGAACATGATTTTTAATTGAATGACTGACAAACTCTGGTTTTTAGACTTGGGAATCTGGTAGACATTTTCTCAGAAGTAAACAAAATAAGCTTATCATTTCAAGGGAAACAGCTGACAGTGTTTATTGCCAATGATATAACTTGAGCTTTCAAGCAAAAATTAGAATTTTTGAAATTGTATCTGCCACTGTAGGCTTGACAGCTTCCCACTATTTAAAGACTTTTCCAATGAGATTGATGGTGATATAAACAAAATACGGGGTTTTTTTTTTGGTTATGGCATAATTGTGTCCATATTTATAGGTTCTGCATAATGTAATGAACGAGTGTTTTCCAACTAACCAATGCATAATGTTACAAAATCAGGCATGGGTAAAAGCATTCAACAAAGTGTAAGACAGGCCTATGAATTTTAATGTAAAAGAGTATGAAAAGTTTATTAGTACGGTTTCAGAGAGTTCGCCTTGTACCAGCTTTTAACTACCACTTGTCATGTCTGGGTACAATATCAAAAAATAATACTTATAATTACCTGCAAGTAAAGTACCTCCCTTTTCCTACTACATATCTGTATGAGGTGGATTTTCTTTATAAGTTAACTGTACTTAAACAGCATATCACAACAAACTGAATATAGAAGCAGATACGAGACTCTATTTAGTCTTCTGCCAAGACAGACATTCAAGAAAGCTGTAAAAATGTAAACAGTGCTGTATTCTTCTAATTTCAGGGGGGAAAATAGTTATTTTTCCTAAAAATAAGTTATGTACACATGTAATAGGTTTATAATTGTGATTTTTAAATTCATTAGTAAATTAACATTATTTAAAGATCTGTTTTAATTTCTAATAGGGTAAATATTGAGATTTACCTACTTACCAAACTATTTATTGTTAGATAGTATCCTTTTAATCTAACAACATTTAAAGCAAACCAAAAAAATCTACATTGAGATGAAATATTTTACTTTCTATAAAAGGATTCAAAACATAAACAAAAGCTTTTGGGGGTCCTTGATAATTTTTAAGATTCTAAAGGGATCTTGAGATCAGCAAGTTTAAGAATGGCTACCCTGTACTATCTAGGGTAGATGGTACTATTTAGTTAAATATCTAAATACTGTTCATCCACCACATGAAAAAAATTAATATCCTGCTAACCTAGAACACTATTTGATAATTATTTTATATTCTCAAAGCACACAATCTCAGGATTGAATCATATTAAACTACTGACTCATATTGAGCTATTGACCAACATTCCTATGTGTTTTTCCCATTTTCTGTGAAACCAAGTCTTTCCTTTCTTGTACTTGTGCAACTAGATTTTTTGAGCAAGTGGGATATTCTATCATATTTCATCTTGTTGGATTTGACCCATGGTTTTGTTCTATTAAGAGCAGGCCTGTATCCAAAACATTGACGAACAGGTTGGATATAATAATATTGAAAATGAAGCCCTAAGGCATTCATAAAATCAATTAATTAGCACTCTTTGGACACAGCTGTAGAGTCAGTTATCCAATGGTCTCTGTATCTATGAAGATTTCATAAGAATCCTAGCCACATGTCTTACTGAAATCCAGTTATATGTCTGCAATTCCTTGAAACCATACTGTGTTCCAGTAATTAATGTTTCATCTTCTAGTTAACATAAAAGACTCTTTTTGATACTTTATGTTAGCAGTTTCTGGAGTCCTCTTTAGAGCCCATAAACTATCTAGAATTATCTGGTATCTGTGGTGGATACCAGATACCCTTTCCAGAACCAACACATAGATCCTCCAACTGCTGGGACTCGGGCTGCAGTTGGTTCACAGCTGTCTCCCTCATGAGAAATTGTACTCAACTGTAGGGAATTGGTTCACTCAAGATTACAGGGCATCCCAGAGAATGGTCTGGAGCCAGTGAATAGCTAATGCAGGAATACAAAGAGAGGCCCCTATTCCTCAATTTGGTACAACCCTGAAGAGTCATCCTAGCCTAGTCCTACCTTCTTCACTTTCATCTAAGGTATGTCCCAAGATCACTCACCCATAAACCTTGTACATGGAACTGTCTTAGAGTCTGTTTCAGGGAACCCAACTCAAGATACTTTCTGCTGTTTCTGAAAAGTTTATAATACAATTGCTAGACTCCAGGCCTCTAACATCTTTCTCATCCTTCATGTTTCCCTCAAAATCAGTGAGAGCAGCTCAATGACTTCATTTACAATTTCTCTTTTCATGTATAGCTTTACCTGGACCAGAAGACAGACTCAAGTCCTACTTATCTTCAAAGCATAGTTCAATCCCCACTCTGGGAAGCAGCTGGCCTCTCTCCCCTTTGTGTTCTCACAGACTTTGTACAGGCCTCTATTATTCCACTCAAAAGGTACTGCAAACTTTCCTCTACTAATCCACTTTTCCTCCAGGTGTGGACCTCCCAATGGCTTATTTATACTACCTAAATAAGCCTGGAACAAAAAAAGGGTTTGTTTTTGGCTAGCTAGGTATTTTAGCTGAATCTTTGTCAATCCTGGGCTTCTGTTCCCTCTTACCAATCTTATTAGTTGGAGGATGATTCTTAACAGAAAAGGAGCAAATGGAAACTGAGCTATTTTCTCTGAACCACTGTCCCTAATAAGTTTTGAAAACAAAAACACACAACTGTTGTACATTTTTGGTTGTGCTTATTGTAATTTATAAATGTGAGCTATTTTCATATTTTTTTTGGTTATTTAGACATCTCAATTGTTGATGCACACCCCTTAAAACTTGCATTCAGGCTGAGCACTGACAATCTCTTTAAAAAAAAAAGTTCCCTTGAAAAATAGTGTACACTGCTGAAAAAACAGGGGACGAGTCATGATTGTAATGGCCACAGAAAGTGAAAACCTTGGCACTTGCCCCTTCCATTTTTCTTCCAGTTGAAAGGCAACTTGCAAATGGAAAAATCATCTCCCATTACCTCCCTCTCAGGGACTAAATATGATGAAAAAAAAAGTGAGCCCAAACCCTGAAGCAAGCAGGGCCAAGAGCAGCTTCAATCCTAGCCAGAAGCCTGAGAAGACTGATCAATCTTGAATAAGATAACTATGGTTTCTTACCAGCTATGACTGCAGTAAGACATGAAAAATATGACAAATTAAAGCACTTTTCATAATACAAAAGAATGGCACTCTCAAAACATGAATGTCCATGTACCTATGAGTGGCTGTGCATAGACTTTCAGAATTATGTTTGTAAGATGTTTTCAAGTCTAATGTAAGAAATATCTTCTTGACAGACTAATTTATGATAAAATGTGTTATAATGGCTGAAGAGAAAAGATGTGCTAGAACTAGGATATTTCTGTAGAAAGGGGCTGCCGAAAGAAGCAAGGTAGAACCTGCATGTGGGAAGAAGGGGAAGTTAGGCATGTAAAACTCATCCGATGGAGGTCTTGATGCTCATTCTTGCAAAATTGTATTTGCTGTCCTTCAAAGTATATAATAATAAAAATTTGAGCTCAAAAAATAACACACTTGCTCAGTTTGGGCCCCCTAAAGGGATAGGTTGAACTCTCATTTAGGAAGTTTCTCTTACTTGGATTCCAGAGATACAGCCAACATAAACAAAATGTCTGCTCTTATGTAAAAGAGCCAGATTATTTTTAATGTCCATGGCAGGCAAAACAGATCTTACTTTTTTTAAGGTCTCACCCACAGTGTCCCAGAGTAGCAGATGAAGTAAACGTATCCACTCTGGGAAGACAAATCCCTGCCACCTAAGAGGCCTAGGGTCTAGGCAGTGCTAGTGCTCCAAAACTAACTCCTAGCCTATTTTCCGGTATGACAAAGCATTCTTGTTTTCTCATCTCCAAATAACAACTGTTCAGAGATTTTATAAATTTTTCCTAGCATTTTTAGTTAAAATAAATGTTATGCTATAATTATGTATATTAAAATGCAATTTAGAATTTTATTTCCATCTAATTAAATAATGCAATCAAACATATAAATTTAATGGCAAACCCAACTATAGTGCTTAAAGGATCATTCAATGTTTATTGTCCTTGCTTGGAGTAAATCATTGATTTAAAGAGAATACACAAAATAACTTATGAACTTTCCTGAACAGTCTACTTAGGAGAATAATGTTATACTATCTGAATGTAGTTTAATTGCATGACTTATTTACACCTATTCTAGCCAAATAAAAGTAGGTATCAACCAGTGGTTACAGAATTCAGGTGGTTTTATTATAAATAACTTTATCATATGATCCTTTACTTAGCTTTGGAAAATAATTTCTGTATTAAAAACCTCAAGAAGAAAAATTATCTCCATATAGTTCAATTTAGTGAGGAAATACAATACACTAACTTGGCATGTGTCCACAGGAAAAGTCTGGCTCCCAGATGCTTCTTGCCAACCCACAGCAGATTCAACAATGTTTAAACAACTGACAATGTGCACTCATAGTTCTGATGACATAGTGGCCAAAAATTTAGCATGAGCCTGTCTCATGGGTATTTTCATATATTGAAAAGTTAAAATAAAAACGAAATAAATCATAGGCATATACATATACACTTCACAAAACAAAAGATTCAACACAATTCAGGTAGGCTTTTTTAAAGTAGATGTTGCCAAAATTATTTTAAAATTAATAAGACATACTACTGTAACTCAAAATATATCAATTTTTTAATTGTGTGTTATTAAAAGAAATATAACCCTATTTGGTTACCTATGCCCAAAGTCCAACAATAACTCAAACAAATAGATTAACTGTCTCCATAACTCATTCATTATAATCATACCATTTATATTAATATCCATGACTTCCTAAAACATGTACCCATAGCTAGCAAGTGTTTTTATTAGTATGAGTAAAATGAAATTGCCAATATTTTCCTAATTTTGACCTCCAAAAACAATAACTTTATAAGATTCAAGGGTAAAGTAAAACTTCAAACTTTTGACACCAAATTTTGACACCAAAGTAGTAGCTTCATTTTTTAGATACATAACATCTATGTTTCTTTATAACTGGCCCTCACGTGTCTCATTTAACTGAACAGTCTTCTTTCCAAACAGCAATATTCTGAGTAAAATCTACATCCTACTATAGCAGATTGAAGCATAAACAGAATATTGTTAATATTTAATATAAAATCAGCTGTCACAAACGTAGCCAACAGTGAAAAAGCCATGATACAAATAAAATTACTTCGTGTGATTTTTCCTATTTCCAGATGACAAGTTTCTTTGAGATGATATTCTCTCTCTTAATAACAAACAACTTCTGTCACATAATGTTTATGTCATGTAAGTTTTACAAATGAATAGTGCAGAAACTGCTTTGACTTTCTAGGGGAGAAAATGATTGATCAGCATACAGAATAAAGTAGGTTATTTAAGTTAGAAGGACTTCAGCTGATTGAAATGCCAACCCCATTTTAAAGATATATTATAAAGTAATCACATTAACTAATTTAATATGACTTCAAATGTAAATATGTATTAGTCTTAGCTTATAAAACCAAAGTATACATTTGGGTCTACATGGACATCTATTTAATTTGATTTTTGAGTAATTCTTTGTATATACAAGTGTCATTTTTACCCTAAATAGTATTAAGCAGCTATTTGGGATAATTTACTTAATAAATTCAGTGACCATTTAAAATCTCTTCCTTCATAAATTTAACAAAAATTTCTTCTTGTCAAGAAGTAATTAAAGCCAGGAACAGTGGGTCACACCCGTAATCTTAGCACTTTGAGAGGCCAAGGCAGGTAGATCGCTTGAGACCAGGAGTTTGAGACCAGTCTGGGCAACATGGTGAAACCTTGTCTCTACTAAAAATACAAAAATTAGCTGGGCATGGTGGCACACACTTGTAGTCCCAGCTACTCGGTAGGCTGAGGTGGGAGGATTGCTTGAGCCCAGAAAGTCGAGGCTGCAGTGAGCCAAGATCACACCACTGCACTCCAGCCTGGATGACAGAGTGAGATACCATTTCAGAAAAAAAAAGAAGTAATTAATATTACCATTATAAAGCCCCTTAGTACATAGGAGACAGGATTTTAGACACCTAGCACAGAACCTTGCCTATAGCACATACACAAAATTTTGTTTTATGACTTGAATTAAAGGTTTGAAATCCAGTACTTATAATTAAATCTTCATTGTAGTGTTAATCCATTACTTATGGCTTAGGAATTCAACCCCTAGCAATGTGGTCAACCAAGCTGAAAAAGACCTGTCCTTCCCCACTTGCCCAAAGCAACATACTGATCATTTGCACAGTGGGGTTGAGGCTGGAGTTTTAACATTTTCGTGGACACAGGAGACAAGGCTTTGGCCTGTGAGAAGCACAGAGATACAAATGAGAACCCCAATAGCCCAGGGAAGAAACAAGGAAGCTGTCTGTCTTTCCAGGGCTGGAGGTCATGGGGCTTCCTGTGAGAAAGCAAATCCCCAAGCCTGTCCAATGTAAGATCCAAATTTATACCATCCTCAAGCACGGTATTCCCAAGCCAAGGAATTTAACATAAAAATTTCAAACCCCCTGGGGTTCTTTCTAACAGAAGCAAATGTAAAACCATCCTTAGGAAAAGCACTTAAGGAAAAACACTTCCAGAACCCAGGGCATACAGCACTGTCATAGGGGTAAGGAGAAAACCTGATAAGCTCACAATACATGGACCTACCAGAAGAGACTTCCAAGTGAACAGGCAATTCCTGTGTGGCCAGCTCTAAAAGAAGTCAACATTGAAAGTTGAAGGAGCACAGAGAAGAGCTAAGAAATTAAGGAAAAGTCCAAGGCAATGTGAATCTTTATTTTCATAGCATTTCGAAGCTAGAGATTCAAAACACATTATTACACTAGTCCCATCTCTTTGCTTTCACTGGGTGAAGGATTGATCCCACATGAATATTTTCTGGGCTTTGGACCATCTGGTTTTTAATGTCCTGAGCAATGGGGTTTCTTCCACCACTTCCTTTGCAGTCTTTTTTTAATATTGTAGGGGCAAAAAAAAAAAAAAAAAAAGGTGTTTAAATGTTAAAGGGATTTGGAGGTGTTTTTCAAAGTCTTTTGCTTATGAACTCTTTCTTAAATCTCTTCATGAATATGAACTCCCCTGTTTCCCTATAAACATTGAATATGCTATAATCTGGTCTCTAACCAACCTTAAACCTTTTACTTTCATCTTTAGAATGTTCTATAGGTGGTGTTTAGAACCACATATTTCTCACTGGGTATGAGTAGCACTGAACAGACAGGCCCTTTTATATATCTCATTTACTGCCATAAACTTGGCTTGGATCTTTGTTCAGTATCAGTCTCTCTTCAGCCTCTGGTTACCTTTTCATAATCATTTCTTATCATTTGTTATATTTATTTCTAATTAACAAATTCTGAGTCATATTGGTCAACACTGTATCTCCAGTGTCTAGCACAGTGCCTGACATGTAATAGGTGCCTAATAAATATTTGTTGCATGAATAATTGCTTACATAAAAATTGGGTGTTTTCTTTTTGCTTTTCTCATTTCATGTTTCATTTTCTTTAGTATTCCTTTTCAGTTGATTTATTAGAATATTAGATGATCTCTGCAGAATACCTCTAAATTAATGCTGAGCTTTTAGGACATATAAATAAACACATAGGCTCAAATTAACATACTTTAAAGTGTCTAGACATGCACATCTACATATTTTGGGGTTACATCTTTTATAGTTATGTCATAAGCAAAATAGGGAGAGATGATATTTTATTATGGGTACAGATGACCTTCACCTTATCAAGCTAGGTTTCCAGGAAGAAGTGAGATGTAGGGTAATTTCTGAAAGAAAACACAGGCTAACAATGGAAGTGAAATGAGGCTATCTGATGTATAAGAGAGTGTAATAGGCAATGTGAAATTGGGAGCAGGATTCATAAGCAGTAAACTGAGAAAAGGAGCTAAATTGAAGAAAAGGTTGTGGAGTGGTAAAAGTAAACAAAAGGCTTAAAGTATGTCAGAGCTGGTACTAAGAGTGAGCAGCCTGAATCTGAATCTCAGCCTTCCTCTTCTTAAGGCCCTCCAATGATTCCTCTCTGCCCACTGAATCAAAGTAACTGCTTGAAAGATAATGTTCAAACATTTTCCCCAAGGACTTATCTAATCATTTATTCTTAACCTTGTTTCACCATCCTTTAAGCTGCTTGTGCAGATTTCCATATCTGAGTTTACTTTTAAACATAAAATTTACCATTTGCTTACTAATCACATTAAGTCCTTATAGATGCCAGGTTTAAGAAATCTGGCTATGATCCTGTGCTCTTCACTTTTACTGTTACTTTACCTTTGTTCTTTAATGAATGAGTGGAAGCAAAGGAGAATGTCATTTCCTGGGAAATGTCTTGCTCCAGATGACTAGCCTGCCATAGGGAGCTGGTAACTCAAGTTGGTCCTATTGCTCACAGTAGATGATTTCTCTTTAATGGCACAAAGGATTGATGATATAAGAGCTTTTCATCACTCAATGTATTACATTCCATAAATTTGACCCATTGGAATAGTAATGTTAGATTTTAATGAAGTTATGGAGGATCAACCATACTTCAATATACTACTGATAGTATACTGTTCAGTAATCATTCTTTTAGGATTCTATACTAATTCATGTTAGGAAACTAATCATCATAGAGAAAATTTCTCCTAATTTACCTAATGGACCCCTATAACTAAAGACTTTGCACTATTCACGTATTATTTATTGAATTCTTATGAGGAAGGCACTTGGTCAAGTAGTCTCGGGGTGCCAGGAAATATAAGGTTTGATCCTTGCACTAGGAGTTTGAAAATATAATAAACTTATAACAAACCATCCATTTGCTTGTTTGCCAAATAATCACATGAAAAGTAGTAAGATTTACAGAATAGCAGATATCAACATTTAAAATGTCATAACGTTGTAATTAATATTCAAATGAATGATGCTAGAAAAGTTTAGAAAAGTTCAGAAAAGAGGTTACTTCATGCTGGGATGGGTAGAAGAGGCTCTTTTGTTTTGGGGAGATGGGATTTGATCTGGGCCTAGAAAGTAGGGAGGATATGGTTAGAAACTGAACAAGGAGGGTAGCACTCTGAAAAGACAAAGGTGTATGAACAAAAATGTGAGGTTGGAAATGTATGGGATGTATGTGGGAAAATAAAGGGCAAGTGAGTTTGTTAAAATTGGAGAAGTGTCGCCTTATAACAGGGATTAGGCTAGAATGTGAGATTTCAGTAAGACTGTGAAAGATCTTTGAATGCCAAAGGTGAGAAATATGCATCTTATCCTATGGTCTGTGGTGAGCCATACAACATTCTGGAACAGCATAAAGATAGGACTTAAAAAACTTCTAAAGTCTTTCTTGAAAACATTTTCACCACTAAATGAAAAATTATTAACCAGTTTATAAAGGTTTTGAATTCTTTTATATATGTTGTCTCAGCATCAAATGACATGTTTTGAGTATGTGTTAATTTCCAGAATGATGGAGGATAATGATATTATACTATATTTACTATTATACTGTGATGCTATGCTGTGTTTAGTATTAAATCACCCTATACTTACAAAAATACTATACTATGCTCAATAAATATAGAGAATTTCAAGGGTATTTTGTTTCTAGTGGAATGACCATGAAGGTTCCACCTGAGTGGGTTTAATGAAAATACTACATTTATACCAATGCTATATAATGGTGTAATAAATATGCAGAATCAACAAGGGTATTTTCGTTATTTCTGATGCAGTGACTATAAAGGTTCTACAAAGGGGTAGATAGAGGAAATATGGCCAAGGTATATATGGTAATACCATACTAGGCTCTGGAATTGGTAAGAGTATATGTTTTTTAATTGTTTTTTTTTCCATAGTTAGATTTCATATATCTGTTACTCTTATTAAATTATGGCATATTTGAGAACAGGGGCTATTTATTGATCATCTGAGTATCTACCCTATACCTTGCAGATAGTGAGATATGTTAGAAAATATGGTAGAGTTCATTAGAGACTTTGTGGGGGAAAAAAATGAAAAGCCACATCAACTAAAGTTTGATTTATGTGCTATCTGACTGGATTTTTGTCACTGAATTAATTAAATCAATATATTGATTTCCTTTAAAGTATCTAGAACTACACAGTTGATGAAGGTAGTCCAGGGAAGGACTAAGGGTTAGTGAAGAGTTCAGTGTGTTTGCAGCATAAGGGGTTTAAGCAGCAGAAATGGGACTGGAGGGCTCAGGGCCTCGCCTGTGAGTTTAGACTTGGTTTTCTAGGTGTTAGCAACCCATAAAGGTTAATGAGCAAGGGATTAATTTGACCATGTCATACTTTAGGAAGATCGCTATGTTGGCATCATGTAGAACAGGCTGTCAGGCTGATTAGAGGAAGAGATACACACACACAGTAAGTGGGAAGACCACTGAAAAGCTCCTGTAATGATTCAGGTGGGAAATTATTAAAGCCTGAGTGAATAGAGAGCCAGGGATGGATGATGTTTTAGTGGCAGAATCTGGAGTAACTGGCAACTGACCCAATTAGGAGAGGTAGGGAGATCAAGAAAGGAGTCAATGATGAAGGGTTTGGGTTTTTTTTTTTTTTTTTCAACTTGAATAACAATTGATACTGTTAATAGAAACAGAAAAGAAAGGAGGTAGAGCAGTATAGGTTAAATATTCCTCATCTGAAATGCTTGGGACTAGAAGCATTTCAAATTTCAGATTTTTAAAAAATTTTGAATACTTGCATTATACTGGTTGAACATCTCTAATTTGAAAATCTGAAATCTGAAATACTCCAGTGAGCATTTCCTTTGAGTGTCACATCAGTGATCAAAAATTTTCAGATTTTGGAACGTTTCAGACTTCAAATTAGGAATATTCAACCTGTAATTTCATCTTAAATACAGTTTGATAAGATGGCCAGTAATCATTTGAAATAAAGCCAGAGCTCAGAGGAGAGAATATTTGTGAAGATGAGATTTGATTGTATGTTATCTCTTCTAGTGTCTTTTTTATATGTGTGCCAATAAATACTTACCTGATAACTAAGGACAAGTCAATTCTTAACATATTTTTGTCAAAAGACAATACAGTTATTGGCTAAGAGCTTAACCTCCAGGATCAGAATGCCTAGGTTCATATCCCAACTCTGCTATCTCCTAGCTTGTGACTCTAAACAAGTGACTGAATCTTTCTGTCCCTTAGTTTCCTTTTCTGTAAAACAGAGATAGTAACAATACCTATACCATCAACAACTTATGGTTATTAAATAATACTTAGGAAAGTACCTGGCATATGCTAAGTGTTAGCCATTATCATTATAATTATTATCACATCCTCTACATCCTTTTGATGAGCTAGCTACCCAGTGAAGATGTTTTACTTTGCTCTGACCATATGCACCTCTGTGTAGTGATGTGGAAGACATAAAGTTGTCCAGGGAGAGAGAGTAAAGAGAAAAAGGCCTTTTCCAATCCAAATTTTTCATTTCATAAACAGTGTTTGATGTATGTGGGCAATCTTATATAATTATACATGTCAGCCTCACTAAAGTAATCAGGACACATCTTTCAAGTGTCATTTATATACATGGGGCTGTGATTGTGTCCTACGAAGGCCCTGCTTAACCTGGCTGTTGCGCCTCTCTCCAGTCTCATTTTAACCTCTGCCTGGCTACATATGGCCCTCCTTTCTGGTTCTTGAACACCCCAGCATTGTCCATACTTACAGCCTTTGTATTTGGTGTTCACTGTGCTTGGAAAGTACTTTTGTTTGGCTTTTTACATTTACCAGTTTTATCCAAAAGGCTTCAGTTTAAATGTTACCTCTTCTTTGACCATAGAATACACAACATTTACTCCCTCTCACCTTATCCTCTTATCTTGTAACATCTTAATAGGGACCTACTACAATCTGTAACTGTCTTAATAGGGACCAGGTCTGCCTTTTTCATGCCTAAACTCCCAGAACCTAGAACAGAATAATCTGACACGTAATGAGCTTTCAATAAATATTTGCTGGATGAGTTAATTAAGTGAATAATAATAAGATGATATGATGAGAAGGTAAGACAAGATAAAAACAAAAAGCTTCAATATTAGGAAAGGACAGACTGCAAAAAAAATAATTTGAAACAATCAGTAAGAAGCAACAGGAAATGTGAAAATGTAAGTGCCGAGATGCTTATTTATAAATATAATATGTAAACAAGAAAACAAAGTGGAGAAGGGCAAAGGTGGAGACAGTTTCAAGACCAAAGTGGTGGTAAGTAAAATCAAATTTCTAGGGATGAATTTGAGAACCAAGACTGATGATTAGGAGAGTACTGGTGACTCTGAAGAAGCTGGTTTAGTTACAGAATAAGGACAGAAAACCAAACTGTCAGAGGATAAAGAGTGAGCAGGTGAAGAGACAACAGGAACAAAGAGAGCTCTTCCAAGAATTTGTTTTCTTAAGTCTCACACAGTTAGGTTGTATGTAGTTCCTTGAACCAGGATGTGAAAAGAGGCCCACGCTGGAGGCAGATTTGGGATCTGGTCCAAAAAACTCAGGCCTCGCAACTGAATGTCTTTGTTATATGAAAAAACAAAACAAAACAAAACAAAAACAAACAAACAAAAAAAACTGCCCTATCTTAACTTCTTTAATAAGGAACAAAGGGGCTAATGGATAAGTGGCTAAAAGGAGTTAATTCTTTGTAAGAATTCTAAGTTCTGATAAAGAGGAACACATCTATTAAAGAATGTTTTATTTGAAACAAAATTAAGGTAAAATTTCACTTACGCTTAATTAAGTTGGATTGGATTTTTCCCACTCTGTTGAAAGCTTTGTACTACTCAACTGCATCACTTGCTGAGGCCAGATATGAAGAGTGCTTCTATTTATCACTGACATTTTGTTGAACTTGTTCATTCTTATTAATCACTGCTTTAAAGTAAGCAGCTGAGTACTCTTAGGAAGTTCATATTCCCAGCTGACCTATCTGCAATAATAGTGAAGCCTGATACTCTCCTGCTGCAGTCTGTCTCTCTAGATGTGTATGTTCATGTGGCTATGTGTACATGTGTATTTTTTTTTCTGGGACTTAAGAAAATACATTTTTGTGAAGCTACTACAAACTTTATCAGATTCTATCTTCTGAAAGAATGGGTGAATTAAAAACAAAAGCAGGCTGTGATCTGTTTATATTTTATCTGGGAGGCAAATCATATCTGAAGAATGAAGACTGCCGTTTAAAAGTCTGAATGAAGGTGGTTAGAAGCTCTATCTTTACTTGTTGAGATTTCTTGGTGGCAAGTGTTATGTTCAGATACAAACCCTACCATGTGAATATTTGACCTTCTGGTATAGTGTTAGGATTTTTCATCTAGGATTCACAGAAAAATCTTAATAGCCTAGCCCCATTAATGTAATTTTTCTTTTTGCTTTACAAATATTAGCATTTTAATTTTATTAAAATGGTTGACATTTGCTTATCTTCTGGTTCAGAATTTTTAATATGTATTCTATTGGCTCCCTAAGCAATGTAAACATATATATGTGACTGAAAGTTTTGAATTCAGTGGCTAAGTGATCCAAACCATCAGTAATTTCTAGTGATTTTATTTGGTTACTTAAAAAAATCTGATCATTTTTTATAGGATCTTTTTCTTTTGTTAAAGTTTCTGTTCCTTTTTTTGTCTGTTGAATCATTTTAATTTGTTGATTTTATAGCCTTTATAGTTCTGTCCTCTATAGTTCTTTGGGGATTAATTCTCCCCAAGAATTAATAACAGGGCCAGGCACTGTGGCTCACACCTGCAATCCCAGCACTTTGGGAGCCCGAGGCAGGTGGATCATCTGAGGATAAGAGTTCAAGACTAGCTTGGCTAACATGGTAAAACCCTGTCTCTACTAAAAATACAAAAAAAAAAAAAAAAAAAAAAAAAGCCAGGTGTGGTGGTGCACACCTATAATCCCAGCTACTCAGGAAGCTAAGGCAGGAGAATCACTTGAACCCAGGAGGCAGAGGTTGCAGTGAGCCAAGATCTTACCATCTCACTCCAGCCTGGGCAAGAAGAGCAAAACCCCGTCCCCACTCCCAAAAAAAAAGAGTTAATAACAATGCTGTAAGTTTTTATTTGTACTAATTTCAATGTTTTTCATATGTACAACTATACATTTTGTTATTTCCATTGTGATTTCCTCTTTTAACTCATGAGCTATTTAGTTTATTTTTTCAGCATCCAAACACATAAGTTTGGGTAACTACCTTTTCAGAGTTGGCTCCTAATTAAATTTCATTGTAGTTAAAGACCATAGTCTGTATAACACAGATTCAATGTAATTTGTTGAGATTTTAACTGTGAACACATATGTAGTCAGTTTCCATGATTATTCTATGTGTATTGAATGAACAAATATTCTCTACTATGCACTGTTTATATCTTTTTTGATAGATTATTAATTTTGTGGTTAAGTCTTTCATATCCTCACCCACTTTTTGCCTCCTTGGTCTATCAGTTTCTGAAAGTGGTATCTTAAAATTTCCCACTATGATTAAGAACTTGTCAGATTTGTCTTATATGTTTTTCTGTTAGGGATATTAAGGTTACATAGTTAGATGCATTTGAGCTTTATCTTCTTTTATTTTTGTTACGTAGTGTCATTCGGTAGTCCTATTATTGCTTTATGCCTTAAATTCCACATTATCTGACATTAGCATAGCTATAGTAGCTTACTTTGGATAGAAATGTCTGGTATATTTATATCCATTTCCTTACTTTAAAACTTTCTATGTGGTTTTGTTTTAGGTGTATCTCCTCTAAGAAGAATAGTGCTAGACTTTAAAAAATATCTAATGCAGTCATTTATTTTAATAGATTAAGTTATATTTATCATTCTTACTTTTATATTATGGCTTAATTTTACCATATTTTCTCTTTGACTTCTTGTTTCTTGCCTTCTTTTGTGTTTAAATTTTTTTATGTGGCCACCTTTTATTTCCCTTGCTTCTTTGAGAAACACAAGATTGCATTCTATTTCTTTAGTACTTAACTCTAAAATTTTAACATACATTTCCTAATTAAACATTTCCTAACAAAAGCTAAAGTTAGTATTTCTCTCTCCCTTCTTCTGAACAGGACAACATCTGGTGTGCTTTCACTGCCCAGCCCCCCATCTCCATCTTGCCACAGCTGACTTTAAAATTATTGCCTAAATTTAGTTTAACCTCTTTTTTAGATTAAAACAAAGCTCATTTAAAAATAATCAATAAAGTTACTGACACATTTTGCCCATTTCCATGCTCACTATTGTTTCTTGTATTCTCCATCCTTCCTGTATTCACACCTCTTCTGGCTGAAGCACATAGTAAGGGGTAGAGCTGGGATTCAAAGTGACGTACGTTTCCCTCCAGAGCCCCTTCGCTCAACCACAACAATCTACTAGTCACAGATACAGAGGATGGTACTCCTGTTGTCTGGAGTAAGGCGTAGGGCAGACAAGAAACAGATGGAGAGAAAAAGGGGAAGTGGAGGATGACTTATACGAAGGCGTTGGCTGGGTGCAGTGGCTCATGCCTGTAATCCCAATGTTTTGGGAGGCTGAGGTGGGCAGACCGGTTGAATGCAGAAGTTTGAAACCAGACTGGACAATATGGCAAAACACCATCTCTACAAAAAAATTAAAAATTAGCCAGGTGTGGTGGCATGTGCCTGTAGTTCCAGCTACTTGGGAGGCTGAGGTGAGAGGACGGCTTGAGCCTGGGAGGCGGAGGTTGCAGTAAGCCAACATACATACATAATTGCATTCTAGCCTGGGTGACAGAGCAAGACCCCATCTCAAAAATAATAAAAGCTAGTATGGTCACTTATGCCTGTAATCCCAGCACTATGGGATGCCAAGATAGGCCAATCATGTGAGGTAAGAGTTCAAGACCAGCCTGGCCAATATGGCAAAACCCTGTCTCTACTAAAGAATACAAACAATTAGCTGGGTGTGGTGGCACATGCCTGTAATCCCAGCTACTTGGGAGGCTGACGCAGGAGAATCACTTGAACCTGAGGGGTGGAGGCTTCAGGGAGCTGAGATCATGCCACTGCACTCCAGCCTGGGTAACAGAGCAAGACTCTGTATCAAAAAAATAAAAATAAAAAATAATTAAATTTCTAAAAAATTAAAATATGTATTTTTTAAAGTGTCACCATATAAAGATACAAGGCTACTTTTGATACTTTCTGCTGGAAGACAGAATTTCTATATCAGAAAAGCAAAAACAGAAAACTCATGAGATGTGACTATAATATATATACATAAAACATAAATAAACATGGGTAATTCAAGGTATAGTAGAAAGTCTAGGTTTAGGCCAGAAAGGGCACCCCTTTGAGGCCTGTCTAAGGATGCTGGGGGATTCCCAACACTTAGGCATAGTGCCTGGCACATACCAGGTACTCAAGAATACTTATGAAAGAAATGAAAGCAAGAAAGAAGACAAAGGATAGAAATGAAAATAGGAGAGAGGAATGAGAAAATAAAAGAACGAGAAAAGGAGGAATATAATAAAGAAATAGGAAGAAAATGAAAGGAAGAAATTTTTAAAAAGGGAAGAAGAAAGTAAACAAAAAGAAGAATCTCTTTTTTGTTTTAAAACTTTTATATGTATATGTTTATAAATAGGCAAAAAAAGCAACAAAAATATTTTCATATCAAACTGTTAACAATGTTTACTTAGGGTAAGGGAGTGAGTGACTTCCACTTTTTTACTTTATGGATATCGGCAATATATTTTAATTTATTTTACTTTTGGTGCATACTATATCTGGCATTTCTCCCTATGTTATCCCACCCTCCCCTCCCCTCCCCCCCACTCCCTATTATCTCTCCCCTATTCCCCCCAACTGTCCCCTGTGTGTGATGGTCCTCTCCCTGAGTCCACGTGTTCTCGTTTTTCAACACCCACCTATGAGTGAGAACATATGGTGCTTGGTTTTCTGTTCTTGGGTCAGTTTGCTGAGAATGATGGTTTCCAGATTCATCCAAGTCCCTACAAAGGACACAGACTCATCGTTTTTTATGGCTGCGTAGTATTCCATGGTGTATATGTACCACATTTTCTTTGTCCAGTCTATCATTGATGGGCATTTGGGTTGGTTCCAGGTCCTTGCTATTGTACACAGGGCTGCAATGAACATATGTGTACATGTGTCTTTATAGTAGAACGATTTATAGTTCTTTGGGTATATACCCAATAGTGGGATTGCTGGGTCAAATGGAATCTCTATTTCTAGATCCTTGAGAAATCGCCGCACTGTCTTCCACAATGGTTGAACTAATTTACACTGCCACCAACTGTGTAAGAGTGTTCCTATTTCTCCACATCCTCTCTAGCATCTGTTGTCTCCAGATTTTTTAATGATCACCATTCTAACTGGCGTGAGATGATATCTCAGTATGGTTTTGGTTTCTCTAATGACCAGTGATGATGAGCATTTTTTCATGTTTGTTGGCCTCATATATGTCCTCTTTTGAAAAGTGTCTGTTCATATCCTTTGCCCACTTTTGAATGGGATTGTTTTTTCTTGTATATCGGTTTTAGTTCTTTGTAGATTCTGGGTATTAGCCCTTTGTCAGATGGGTGGATTGTAAAAATTTTTTCCCATTCTGTTGGTTGCCGATTCACTCGAATGATGGTTTCTTTTGCTGTACAGAAGCTCTGGAGTTTAATTAGATCCCATTTGTCTATCCTGGCTTTTATTGCCATTGCTTTTGGTGTTTTAGTCATGAAGTCCTTGCCTATGCCTATGTCCTGTATGGTTTTGCCTATGTTTTCTTCTAGTGTTTTTATGGTGTTGGGTTTTATGTTTAAATCTTTGATCCATCTGGAGTTAATTTTAGTGTAAGGTGTCAGGAAGGAGTCCAGTTTCTGCTTTCTGCACATTGCTAGCCAGTTTTCCCAACACCATTTATTAAACATGGAGTCCTTTCCCCACTGCTTGTTTTTGCTGGGTTTGTCAAAGATCAGATGGTTGTAGATGGGTGGTGTTTCTTCTAGGGTCTCTGTTCTGTTCCATTGGTCTATGTCTCTGTTTTGATACCAGTACCATGCTGTTTTGATTACTGTAGACTTGTAGTATGGTTTGAAGTCTGGCAGTGTGATGCCTCCAGCTTTGTTCTTTTTGCTTAGGATTGTCTTGGCTATGTGGGGTCTCTTGTGATTCCATATGAAATTTAAAGTGGTTTTTTTCAGTTCTGTGAAGAAGGTCATTGGTAGCTTGATGGGGATAGCATTGAATCTATAGATTACTTTGGGCAGTATGGCCATTTTCACAATATTGATTCTTCCTAACCATGAACATGGAATGTTTCTCCATCTGTTTGTGTCCTCTCATTTCATTGGGCAGTGGTTTGTATTTCTCCTTGAAGAGGTCCTTCACATCCTTTGTGAGTTGTATTCCTAGGTATTTTAGTCTCTTTGTAGCAATTGTGAATGGGAGTTCCCTCTTGATTTGGCTGTTTGTCTGTTATTGGTATATAGGAATGCTTGTGATTTCTGCACATTGATTTTGTATCCTGAGACTTTGCTGAAGTTGCTTATCAATTTAAGAAGATTCTGGACTGAGACTATGGGGTCTTCTAGATATACAATCCTGTCATCTGCAAATAGAGACAGTTTGACTTCCTCCTTTCCTAATCGAATACCCTTTATTTCTTTTTCTTGCCTGATTGCTCTGGCTAGAGCTTCTCATACTATATCAAATAGGAGTGGTGAGAGAGGGCATCCTTGTCTAGTGCCTTATTTCCAAGGGAATTCTTCCAGCTTTTGCCCGTTCAGTATGATATTGGCTGTAGATTTGTCATATATAGCTTTTATCATTTATGATACATTCCATCAATACCTAGTTTATTGAGAGTTTTTAGCATGAGGCGCTGTTGAATTTTATTGAAGGCCTTCTCTGCATCTATTGAGATAATCGTGGTTTTTGTCTTTGGTTCTGTTTATGTGATGGATTACATTTATTGATTTGCGTATGTTGAACCAGCCTTGTATCCCTGGGATGAAGCCTACTTGGTCGTGATAGATAAGCTTCTTGATGTGCTGTTGCAATCTGTTTGCCAGTATCTTATTGAAGATTTTTACGTAGATGTTCATCATGGATATTGGTCTGAAGTTTTCTTTTTTAGTTGAGTCTCTGCCTGGTTTTGGTATCAGGATGATGTTGGTCTCATAAAGTGAGTTAGGGAGGATTCCCTCCTTTTGTATTGTTTGATACAGTTTCAGAAGAAATGGAACCAGCTCCTCTTTGTACGTCTGGTAGAATTCGGCTGTGAACCCGTCTGGACCTCGACTTTTTTTGGTTGGTAGGCTATTGACTGCTGCCTCTACTTCAGCCCTTGTTATTGGTCTATTCAGGGTTTCAGCTTCCTCCTGGTTCAGTATTTGTAGAGTACAAGTTCTAGGAATTTATCCATTTCTTCCTGGTTTACTGGTTTATGTGGGTAGAGCTGCTTGTAGTAATCTCTGATGGTAGTTTGTATTTCTGTGGGATCAGTGGCGATATCCCCTTTATCATTTTTTATTGCATCTATTTGATTCTTCTCCCTTTTTTTTTTTATTAATCTGGCTAGTGGTCTATTTTGTTTATCTTTTCAAAAAACCACCTCCTGCATTTATTGATTTTTTGAAGGGTTTTTTGTGTCTCTATCTCCTTCAGTTCTGCTCTGATCTTAGCTATCTCTTGTCTTCTGCTACCTTTTGAGTTTTTTTGATCTCGCTCCTCTAGTTCTTTCAATTTTGTTGATAGGGTGTTGATTTTAGATCTTTCTTCTCTGGTGGGCTATAAATTTATTGCTATAAATTTCCCTCTCGATATTGCTTTAAAGGTGTCCTAAAGATTCTCGTAAGTTGTGTCTTCCTTCTGGTTGGTTTTGAAGAACATCTTTATTTCTGCCTTCATTTCACTGTTTATCCAGTCAACATTCAGAAGCAAGTTGTCCAGTTTCCAAGTGGTTGTGTGGGTTTGAGTGTGTTTCTTGATCCTGAGTTCTAGTCTGATTGCGCTGTGGTCTGATAGACTGTTTATTATGATTTCTGTTCTTCTGAATTTGCTGAGGAGTGATTTGTTTCCAATGATGTGTTCAATTTTAGAGTAAGTGCAATTTGGTGCTGAGAAGAATGTATGTTCTGTGGATTTGGGATGGAGCGTTCTGTATATGTCTATTAGATCTGCTTAGTCCAGCTCTGCATTCAAGTCCTGGATGTCCTTGTTAATTTTCTGTCTCATTGATCTAATAATATCAGTGGAGTATTGAAGTGTCCCACTATTATTGTGTGGGAGTCTAAATCTCGTTTTAGGTTGTTAAGAACTTGCTTTATGTAGCTGGGTGTTCCTGTGTTGGGGGTGTATATATTTAGGATAGTTAGCTCTGTTCCTGTTGGATTGATCCTTTTACCATTATGTAATTTCCTTCTTTGTCTCTTTTGATCTTTGTTGATTTGAAGTCCATTTTATCAGAGACTAGGATTGCAACCCCTGCTTTTTTTTGTTCTCCATTTCCTTGGTAAATCTTCCATCCCTTTATTTTGAGTCTATATGTGTCTTTGTATGTGAGATGGGTTTCTTGAATACAGCACACCAATGGGTTCTGACTTTTTATCCAGTTTGCCAGTCAGTGTTTTTTGATTGGGGCATTTAGGCCATTTACATTCAATGTTAATATTGTTATGTATGAATTTGATCCTGCCATTTTGTTACTGGCTGGTTTTCTTTCTCATTAGTTGACTCATTTTCTTCATTGCATTTTTGGTCTTTGCCAACTGGTTTGCTTTTGCAGTGACTGGTACTTGTTCCTTTCCATGCTTGGTGTTTCTTTCAGGAGCTCTTGTAGGGCAGGTCTGGTGGTGACAAAATCTCTCAATATTGCGTGTCCATAAAGGATTTTATTTCTCCTTCACTTATGAAGCTTAGTTTGGCTGGATATGAGATTCTGGTTTGAAAGTTCTTTTCTTTAAGGATGTTGAATATTGGCCCCTACTCTCTTCTGGCTTGTAGAGTTTCTGCTGAGAGATCTGCTGTGAGTCTGATTGGCTTCTCTCTGTGGGTGACCTGACCTTTTTCTCTGGCTACCCTTAGCATTTTTTCCTTCATTTCGACCCTGGTGAATCTGACGATTATGTGCCTTGGGGTTGCTGTTCTTGAGGGGTATCATTGTGGAGTTCTCTGTATTTCTTGAATTTGAAATTTGGACTGCCTTGCTAGGCTTGGGAAGTTCTCCTGGATAATATCCTGGAGTGGGTTTTCCAGCTTGGATTCATTCTCCCCGTCATATTCAGGTACACCGATCAAGTGTAGATTAGGTTTTTTCACATAATCCCATATTTCTTGGAGGCTTTGTTCATTTCTTTCACTCTTTTTTCTGTTCTGTTGCCTTCTCTTTTTATTTCATTGAGTTGATCTTCAATCTCTGATATCCTTTCTTCTGCTTGATCGATTTGGCTATTGAAACTTGTGTTTGCTTCACGTAGTTCTCATGTTGTGTTTTTCAACTTCATCAAGTCGTTTATGTTCTTCTCTAAGCTGGTTATTCTAGTTAGCATTTCGTCTAACCTTTTTTCAACATTTTTGGTTTCTTTGCATTGAGTTAGAATGTGTTTCTTTAGCTCTGAAAAGTTTGTTATCATCCACCTTCTGAATCCTGTTTCCATCAATTCTTCGCACTCCTTCTTGGTCAAGTTGTGATTCTGTGTTGTTGAGGACTTGTGATGCCTTGGAGGAGAAGAGGTGTTCTGGTCTTGATGGTTTCACCTTTTTTGCGCTGGTTTTTTCCCATCTTTGTGGATTTACCTGGCTGTGGTGTCAGAGAGCTGCTTAATGAGGACGCTTGTCTGCCTGTGGCAGTGCTACTGGGTTTCTAAGGACTCCTTCAGGTTACTAGGGAAACTTCCTGTGCCTTTTTTGTTTATGCTGGGAGATTAGGCCTGCCTCTTCTGCTGACCTGTAGGTGCTGCTGGGTTGTCAGGAACGCCTTCCCGTCCAGTTGCTATGTAGGCTTCCTGTGTTTTTTGTTAAAACATGTAGCCCAGTCCCACCCTTCTAGTGGTGGGTTGCATCCTTCCTCCACTGGGCTGGGTCATTCAGGGTTCATCTCAGACTGTGGCATTGGCTGTGCAACCCACTACAGTCAGAGCTTCAGCCCTCTGGGGTTTGTTGGGGAGGGTAGGGACCCGTCCAGCCGCACAGGCAGTCTCCCCCTTTCAGTTTTCTCTCTCTCCGATCATGGGGTAAGGGCCGCCTAGCTGCTCCCGCTTACAACTCCCTCTCTCTCTGGGCGGGGGGAGGGGATGATAGCTCAGCCTGCAGACTCTTATACAACTCTGCACTTGTAATTCCCGGCGCTTGACTGGCAAAGATCCCCTGTTCTGTGTATTGCTGAGGCTTTGGGGGAAGCGCTGTATCTGGACAGGAGCACCAGAGGTGGAGCCTCTGACTCGCCGGTCAGATGCACTTTCTGGGTGAAGGAGCACCCCTCCCCACCTCGGTCTGCCCTGAGTGGGCTTTGCTCATCCTGGGACCAGACCCATTGAAATGCACCTGGTACCTCGGTTGGAGCTAGGAAATCTCTGGGTTTCTGCTTCTTTCTCACTGGGTGTTGTGTGCTGGAGTTGTGTCTAAACCACCATCTTGGATCAGATTCCTTTCAGCAATATTTAAGCTTATTCCAGTAAGCATATATTGTTTGTAAATAAAGATTTGAAAATTCGGATTTAGCAGCTAGAGCAGTGGCTCAAGCCTGTAATCCCAGCACTTTGGGAGGACAAGGCAGAAGGATCACTTGAAGCCAGGAGTTCAAAACTAGCCTGGTCAACATAGTAAGACTCCATTTGGGCATGGAGGTGCATGCCTGTAGTCCCAGCTACTCAGGAGGCTAAGGCAGGAGGATCACTGGAGGAGTTTGAGGCTACAGTGAGCCAGGACTACACCACTGCATTCCAGCCTGGACAACAAAGTAAGACCCTATCTCTTAAAAGAAAAAAAGAAATCTAAGACTTATCAATAACAAAAAGGAAGTGAACAAAGAATATGAAATAATCACCTGGTGTGGCTTGTTGTGCTTGCCTTAAGGCGAGCTCCTCTTCACAGATCCCCTTGGAGGGTTGCCTCCAAGACCTCCTGTCTAACTCCAGTGGTAGAGATCATCTCAAGCCTACTAGCCTCTTCAAAGTCCAGGTCCAAAAAGAGAAGTCCCTAAAAGTGTTTCCACTTCTTCTAAAGCCACTCGTAAATTCCAGACAGTCCTGGAATTGCTTAGCCTTGAATTACCTCAGGATGCCTGATTCCCTTTACAGAAGGTCCAATCCCACATCCACAGGTCTTTTCCTTTAGCCTCAAAAGAACATCCTTATCAGAACAGGATAAATCAAGTATTTGCACATCTACAAGGTATTTTTAGAAACCTCTTCCTTCCAAGATAGTAGCTCATGAAAATAAAGAAAATGCTTCCTTCCTTTTTTATCTTCCTGGCTTGCTTATTTCCACAAAATGGATAGAACTTCAATACCACCCCTTGAAGGAAACATGACAGGCAAGTCCAGAGCTAATCTTTTAACCTAGAAACATTCTATGTAATCCTAGTTTCATGTATGTAAGAAAACCTATGTTGTATCCATAAAAGTGAATTAACTCATATGGAGCATAGGTTATGAATCTTTATAATTAAGAGATATGAATAAAAAGGTGATAAACCAAAAGTTGTCTATTACATCCTGGTGGCCAGGGTTTCACAACCTCAGCACTATTGGAATTTTGGGCTAGATAATTATTTGCTATGGGTGCTGCCCTGTGCATTGTAGGTTGTTTAGCAGCATCCTTAGCTCCTACCCACTAGACATCTGTAACACACACATACACACACACACACACACCCCAGTTATCCAGTTATGATAAACAAAAGTGTCTCTGGGTATTGCCAAATGTACTCTAGGGTCAACATCTTCCCTGGTTGTGAACCACTGATGTAGCTCCAGTTTGCAAAAATGAGTTATATTATCTCACCACCAATGGAAATACATGTTTTGTGTGCACACAGGTATTTTGGGTTTAGTATGTGTTAAACCATCTCTTGTAATGAAATAATTTGCAATGCCAGTGGCAACAGAGAAAAGCTGTATGACAGGCAGAATTGTATTCCAAAGCTTCATATTATATTACAAAACAACATAAAGAATACTACAAACAAATATTCAGCAAAGACACATTTTTGTTAAGCAAAGATAAAAATAATCATTATATGTGTTTGGTGATCCTATTTTATAAATGATTTCATTTTTTTTTTTTATAACTTCAGATAACCCTCTCAGCAGAGTTTAGAGCTAAAACCATTTGTATTAGTCTGTTCTCACACTGCTAATAAAGACACACCCAAGACTGGTTATTTTATAAAGCAAAGAGATTTAATTGACTCACAGTTCAGCATGGTTCGGGAGGCCTGAAGAAACTTATAATCATGGCGGAAGGGGAAGCAAACATGTCCTTTCTTCACATGGCAGTATGAAGGAGAAGAAAGAGTGCTCAGTGAAGGGGGAAGCCCCTTTTAAAACCATCAGATCTTGTAAGAACTATCACGAGAACAGGATCGGGGACACCACCCCCACGATTCATTTATCTCCACCTTGTCCCTCCCAGGACATGGTGGAGATAATATGAGATTTCGGGGGGGACATAGCCAAACCATATCACCATCCAAAAATTTAACTCTAATCTAGTTATCTACTTGGGAAAAACTATTCCCACAATATTACCACATTGATAACTTTGCAATTCAGGACCATAGTTTAAGAAAAAATGTTAGCAGGCTGCCTAGACTAATGATATTAAAATACTGAATATATGTGGTTCTGTGAAAGTTAATTGACATCTTTCCATTGCATTCCAAAGAAGAAAGGAGAAAAATTGGTGAAGTTAGGATCTACTATCAATCACTTAAAACAATGTTAATGCCAGAGACTGCAGGGTCCCCTGTGACCTTGATATTAACTTAATAGTATGAGTGATAATTATTCAGGAGAAAAATAAAGCCAAAATGTATTTTGGGGACCTGTAACCACTTATTGATTAAATTAGCATTTGTGTCCATTTGCTGTAAACTACTTCAAATTAAAGTACCCAAACATTGTTCTTTTATATATATATATATATATATATATATATATATAAATAATAGTCTCATGGAAAAAAATTTATAGCTGCATTTTACTTTATGTTCCATTTCGGATGCAGATAGTTGGACTGAATAAATTTAAAATGTAATTGAATAGCCAAAGGATAAAAATATCCTTTTCTGACTCAGAATAGTTCAATCTGTCATTGTAATTTAAAAAAAAAATGAATTCACACTTAAAAAAAATAGGTTAATGGAATAGAAATTTGTCTTCCTGTTCTATGTTGCCCTCTCTCCTCCAGTCCACTTGCCAGAAGACATTTCAAGTGCAATTCCTCTGAAAGCTACAGATTTAATAGGTTAATGAATGGCTACCATTTTTGTTACTAGGCTGGATTCTATTCAGTTTAGATCTAGAAAAATCTTTTTGTTGTTGTTGTTTCTGCACAACTTGCTGCCGCTAAAGAAAACAAATCAAGTGACATGGTAAGTACAAGCGAAGAGCAAAGAGGGCTGGTTTCTGCAGCAATTTCCCAAGTATTATTTTCCCCTTTAGAGATTCAAAATGAGACAAAGACACTCCTCTGTATCTCTAATGAAAAAGTGAGCAATAAATTTACAAATCTGTGCTAAGCCAGATGAACTCATTACCATGTTATGAAACAGTTTAACACACTTTGATCAATATATTAGCTGCACAAACACAAAGATGCTATAATATTATTACAATGTAAGCAAACCTGACTGGCCTATGCTAATAAACATTAAGACATAAAAGATGTAAAACCATTAGGATATTTGGAGAAAAGCCAAATACTTTTAATACTCCTCAGAAATGGCATTCTCACAACTCTTTTGTACATATGTATATATCCCCTAAATACAAAGAAGTCTTACGAATTTATTACTATTCGTTTACGAAGTTAGTTAAAAATAAATGAACAAGAAATTAAAGAGAAGGTACTGCAATAAAGTTTGAATATTCTAACTGAAAAACAATTACAATGAAACAATTTAGATTCCTGTTGAATTATAAACATGTTTCAAGGGATATTTTGCAATGCAATTTTTTTTTTTTGGAGACAGAGTCTCACTGGGTTGCCCAGGCTGGGGTACAGTGGCTTGATCTTGGCTCACTGCAACTTCTGCCTCCTGGATTCAAGTGATTCTCCTGGCTCAGCCCCCTGAGTAGCTGAGATTACAGGCACCCACCACCATGCCCAGCTAATATTTTTTGTATTTTTAGTAGAGATGGGGTTTTACCATGTTGGCCAGGCTGGTTTTGAACTCCTGACCTCAAGTGATCCACCCACCTCGACCTCCCAAAGTGCTTGGATTACAGGCATAAGCCACTGTGCCTGGCCCAATGCAATTTTTAACACAATGTTTTCTTCTTATTATTCTTGAAACTGAAAACACTGCAGGTTTATTTCATAGTTTTTTTTTTTTTTTAAATACACTTACTAGAGAAAGAGCTTTCCTTTCTCAAAAAAAGAGCTTTGTGATTTAAAGTAGCATGCTAAACAAATACCTAGATTTTTCTTCAAATACATTTGTATACTTCATTATACCTCATCTTTCAACTAAGAGGATTTGTTTTCAACAATGTGTAATTGACAGAAAATTGTGTTGAAATTGTAGTATTATTTAATTCTGGGAATTTAGCCAGTCAGATATCAGAGATACATAGTTCTTTGTACAGAACTGGAAAAATATCAACAGTATGTAAATGTACTTACTGCTTTTCCATTTTTCGAACTCCTCTATCAAAAGTATACTCAAATTTCACAAAAGTGAAAGCAATAGGCTTAATTCTTGTCCTGGGAGACAATTTTTTAAATTAAAAAAGTTACCTTCCTAGTTTTAGATATTTAATCAAACAAAACCTCTAACTCTGAGACACCTTTAGGGCCTTTGCTAGAAAAATCCCTTCTGTAGCTGCTGGCACAAACTTGACAAACTTGCTGAACTGTGCAGATGTGGAAGCAGCTCTCAGTTACACTGGGGAAGAAAGAAGAACTAGACATTCCACAGCTGCCTGCAACAGTTTGCTTCCCAGGGGCACAGCTGCAGGCTCTATCAAGCTCAATCACTTTGCACAGCAACTGGGGATCCCAAACAGGGACAAAGAAATCCCAGAGCAGCTTAAATTTCTCCCAGGACCACAGCAAGAAGTAACACTACTTAAAGAGTAACCAGTTACTTCCAACAATTATGTGGAGGATAGGGGGGACAGAATGAAGAAAAATATCTGGATTAAGAGAAAATAAAAGATGTTTCATATTTTTAAAATTTCAAGCTACTTATAGCAGATCTTCCTTAGGTCTTGGTTATGAAAATAACTATGAATATTTGGTCTTTATTCCTGATCAATTTGTTTTTTCTTTAGGGGTGGGGAGAGAATAGCCAAGTTGAAAAAAATACAGAACTTGAACAGTTAATTCAACAATTATAATGTAACCCATTTATTGCAGGGTTTTAAAAGGATGTAATGACAGTAACATCATGTTTAAAGGTACTCCATGCTTCCATTTTATGAGTATACATTGTCACAAGTTCTTTTAAACATCTTAAAGACTAAAATAATTGTATTAATGATATGGTATGACTAAAAACAAGCAGCCAGGGAATATTCTTCCCTACTTCAGGATAACTGATGCTACAGCAGATGTCATTTCCTTAGGGCAAACCAGAAAGGAAGGGCTTAATAAACATGTAGTTCCACTAAATAACTGAAATACACAGATCACTATTCCTCATAAAATTACACTTTTATACTAATCGTCTGGGGTAGTAAAAGACGGTATGTAGATGCATATGTAGTTTTTATATCTTAAGTTTATAATACTGTTAAAATTATTAATTTTTACTTGGTTAGAAAACCATTATTGTACCACCACATAAGTACTTGGAAGAATTCACCAGATACAGTAATAAAAACAAAAATGACAGTGATGTTACAATTAATCGTGGGCTTGCTATGATCAAGCACTGTGCTGAGAGCCTTCGATAAATCACTTCACCTACCCTTCCCAATAATATTATTTCCATTTTATAAATGAAGAAATTAACTTATAAAGTCAGTTATGGCACAGCCAGAATTTAAATTTTTTTTACTCTAATATCCATACTCTTGTTATTATGCTTTATAGTACTGAAAATGACATTTGTATGTTAATTTAGAACATTTTAAGTATTTTTGAAATCAATTTTAAAGGTTTACATTGTATCATTAAATTGTTCTATTCAGAGAAAAATGGCTTCTCTACATGAGATGTACTAGTTAAATCTTGCATATACTGCTTATCATACCTTTTTCCTCTCTAATTACTGATTTTTTAATAGCCAGAAAAGCTCATTTCAACCTAGAGTATTAGTAATATAACAATTTCCTGAATGTTTTCATGTTTCCTAAATTTCTTTTTATTTTAGATTGATCCTTATGACCACAATTAGCTAACAGATAATTAATTTTATGTTATGTAACAGACACTAAGGCATGTAAACACTAAACCAGGCCTGAGTATTTGGAATAAGAAAACTTTTTTATTTCATATTGATGCTAAAATAGCAACAGGAAAACATGAAGCCTCAGAAGGCCTTTGTTTGTAGTTCAACAACATTCCTCTAAGACAATGCAATATACTATAAACAAAGAGAAATATGAGGCAGAAGTTGATGACATATGGGGTATGCATAGAACTTCTGGTTAATGGAAGTTCCAAGATGTAAAATAAAAAACAATGTGTGAGTTGGTGGAAAAAACTGTAAGGCAAGTCAATTTTTTAATTAAAAAATTATGTAGCATTAACAATGCTAATGAGCCAAAAGTCCCAAGAGATTAGGATTGTATCTGCTTCATTTTAATGTTTCATTCGCTTTTCATAAGTTACATCTACTCACTTCAAATATCTCAAGCAGAACCCCTTTTGTAAAATAGTTTTGAAGATATTCTTTGTCCTTGTTCTCAATAGCTCACCATTTTCTACTCAAATTGTCAATCTGAGGGAAAATCACACATACACACACACACACCCCTAAAATCTTTAAATGAATCATCAGAAAGTAAATACCTGGAAGTTCTTCATAAATTTCCTCATCTATTGGTTGACTGCTTGTTGGTGGATTGTTTATTGGTAGAGGATGATCAACATCATCATATAAGTCTCCTCTCTCATCATAATCCTCAGGAATAATATCAGATTCCATATCTATAAAATACATTTCATAAAGTAAATTTTAAAAGAATGCAGAAGATATTTTAAAAACTATAATTCATAAAAATGCAGCCCTACAAAGTAACAATACTGCTATGTGTTATCCTTAACTAAAAACATGTTTAAAAATTGTTTTGTAAATATGTGAATTTTAAAGTAAGCGAATTGGTACTTATAGAAAAGATGCTTTTTGAAAGCTGAAGTGACTGTGTCTATTTTAACAGCAGTCACATTCATGTGGTCATTCTCATAGAAGTCAGTAAGCTTTGTATATGAAAACCCAAACTACTCAGTTATTTAGTATTTGAAGACTGTGATAACTTGTACAATTGATTTCTCTTACCTTGCAATACAAATTTCAGCTGCTGTACCCATTCCTCAGCATCTTTTGGAGAAGCGGCTGTAAACTAATAAAAAACAAACAATAAAAATGAAAATCACCACGGTAGAAATGAAAGGTATGTTGATTCTTAGCATTTCCTTAAGACTATTAGTAATTCTTTTCATGTCTATGGGAACTTTTCTTGCAAGGATGCTTCTTATAATGTACAGTTAATTTTGACAAATTTATGTAATTGAAGCAGAGGATGATGAATTTGAAACTCTGATCAGCAGCTGGCAGCTGTGCAGGAAAAAAAGCTGCTTCTCTTCATCAATGTCAAAGACAGAAGTGATGAACAAAATTTGCCCTTGACAATTAGAAGACACCCATGAATTTCTTTAGACTGCTGGATACAGTTTTCTTAAAAATGTTCTTGTCAGATTCCAACACACCACCTGACAACTTAATTAACTGGCTTTCAACTGCAATCTCAGATATTTAAAACTTATTAAACATACATTCCACATTGATGCCTAGCTGATAGCTCTTGAATTGCAGAGCTGATATGTACCTTTACCTTCATTTTCTCCCACACTCCTAGCAATACAATATTTATTATCACTCTGATATTTTTCTTTTGATAATTTTACTTTTTCTGCTATATATTTCTTTTAGAAGATCACATAGTTATATTAGATATAAATGCAACACGTTAACTAACTGATAAATTATGTATTCTCTTTATCATTTTCAAGAAGATAATGTTTGAACTAATCTGAAATTTTAAAAAAATTCCTCCTAGACTATTCACTTCATAATGTATTTAAACAGCAGTATTTTTATTACTGTTAACATGTCAGGGAAAGTATTAATCAAAACATTTTATCAACTTAATTTCAAGGCAACATAAAAACTACAACCTGATATATACGTTTATCAGGAGCAGAGATTTCAAAACAGCAATCTTTCTTCCCATCCTTTCTTAGAGTGTTATTCATTCTGACACTGTAGCCATCTATTGCGAATTCACCTTTCTGTTGTTTGTCTGTAGAAGATAAAACCAGTTAGAATTTCATTTATTACATATTAATGCTCAATTATCTTTTATTTAAATTTTCTTTGTCAATTCTTGGAAATAACATTTTTTGGTCATATTGCTTTAGTAATACAATGGTTAGATAATGTTTTTAGAAATCATTTTTAATTCTGAAACATGGAAGTATTAGGAATGATTGGATTTAAGAAGGAGGTCTGCAGATTGTGGTCTTTTTCAGAAGGAAGTATGGAAACATGACACTTTTGGGTAGGGAAAATTCAGGAACTAGAACTTGCTAGACAAACTCACCACAAACTGTGGCTCTTTCAGATTTAGTAGGGAAAATCTGTCCAGCTGAAAACTTGATGGGCTTTATTTACTGTTATCTCATTTCACTTACCCCTCCCCAACACCACCACTAAAAAGAACCTTCTAAAACAAAACTTTTCATTAAAAAAAGGTCCCCTAACTTGGTACAGATCTAACTCTAAACTTAAAAAGCAAACCAAAACTAAACTACTAATTACGAAAAACATGTGAAGGTAAAACAAACTATAAGGTTAGAGAAGAGCGGTAAAGCAGGTACAGAAGCATTAGTTACCAAAAAAAGACGGAACGTTTCTTAACCAGTCGGTGAACAGTTGAACTAGTAAAGCACATTTGAATCTCACATGATGAAGGCAAACAATCATCTGAGCTTTGATCAGATATTATTTTAAAGACAAATAAAGTGGGAATATAACAAAGTACTTAATATTCTGAAACTGAAAATAAAATTAGTCAGCATTCCTACTTCACCCAATCATACCATTTGATAGAAAAATTGCACAGATATAGGCTTATTTCCTATATTAACAAACAATATTAAAACCATGAGTGGGGACAAACTCTTTTACTGAGCTCGGGGTAAATACGGAAATGCTTTCATGTTGTGGCGTGTGCTTTCTCAGTTCGGTGTACCAATAAAAGATTTATCTCCTTTTCTTAAAGACACAAGTTAAATGCCTGAAGTAACTAACATGCATTTTTAAAAGATCATAGAGATCATATCTTGTTCAAAATATCGAATGAGAAAAAAAAAATCCCAGTTCCTGGGAAACTCTAATCATATTTAGTCATAATTTACATCTCTCCGAATGTCTGAAGAAACAATCAAAGTTTATTTCATGAAAAAAATTCTACAATACACTCTAAAGTACTGCACAGTTTTTGTGAAAAATGTAAAGATTACAGCAGCGTTTCTCAAAGATATTAGTAGGTTTCTGTGATCAAATCAATTTGGGAAACATTTTGCTGAATTAAACAGAGTTAAGCAGTTTGTTAGTTTAGGCCTTCTTGGGGCCCTTAGTACATTTGCATACTAATTAAAC
Organism: Sapajus apella; assembly: GCF_009761245.1. Classification (NCBI taxonomy): domain Eukaryota; kingdom Metazoa; phylum Chordata; class Mammalia; order Primates; family Cebidae; genus Sapajus; species Sapajus apella. The sequence goes on along the minus strand of NW_022436959.1, from coordinate 10,553,016 downwards.
TTCTAAAAGAAAAATTTAGTATGTAGCATTTCCAAAAATTATTTGTCCGTGGAATCCTTTTTTCACAGAACATTTTATGGTACTCCTAGGATGTATCTGGTACTCCCAGGATATATTTTGTAAGACACCTAACTAGGAAACTATTGGGAAAAAAGTATTAAAATAATAAATAGTTAAGCATGGTTGGTTCTTCTAAAATTCTCAAAAAAGACTAAATCATTCATTCACTCATTAGACAAATTGATACCGAACACTTGAAACAAGCCAGACAGCATTATAGGTTTGCTAAGATAAAAACTAGAACGCCTTATCAGACCTTTCACACCTCCTTCCCAATGATCTACTAAACTACAAAAGGAACTTAATATTCTCTACAAAAAGTGGAAGTAATGTGAGGCAAAATATCAAAGCCATACTGGACAATTTTGAGAGATTTCCTTAAACTCTCCAGAAGAAAGAGAATTTTCAGGGACCAGATTTAGAGGAAAGCTGCTCCCTTGCTGTGCAAGGATTCAATCGCTCCACTCACTGGGTCCATCTGACCTAAAACCTGTGCCTTCTACCTCCAATTTGCATCTAAAATTCTCATCAATTGTAACTTAAATGGAGGTGGAAATGCCTAAGGAGTGGGAGTCTATATCTGAAGATGTAAAATCAGCACTACAAAGACTTAGTTATGAAGACTTGAGGGGAACAGATCTTTCTGGGCTAGATTATCTAATAATCTAGAAATAAGACAATTAGGCAGCAAAATTAGGCAACCCCAACTTAGACTAGCAGATTCATTTTAGCCAAACCCCCTAGAAATATGCTGTGGGGATATGTATCAGAACTTCTACTGAAAAGAAACAGAAGCCACAATCCAATTTATAGGTAAGCATCCCAGACTGTACAGACATATACTTGTTCAAGGGTAAGTAAAAGGAGGAACAGCAAATACAGATGCCATAAAAATATTATGTAAAACAGAAACACAACATAGCACTTGAGAAGTAGAAAGCACAAGCAAATAGGAGACATGGAAGTAAACTTTAGTCAATTGCTTTGCATATTTTATAAGAGTAAACACAGATTCTGAAAGAGATGAAAGACAAAACAACGTAATATAAAAAGAGAAAAGGCTGAGACAAGTAGAAATTAAAATGAAGCTGGCAAAATAAGGAACAAATAGGCTGTATAAGGAAGTGGAAAATGCAGCAGCAAAACAAATGCTGTATTACAAGTGATAAAAAGTAGAACTAACGTTGTGGAAAATCAGATCAGATATACCCTAAAAAGCTCACTCAGCAGATAGAAAATAAGAATAAGGGGAGGGGGAAGGGTCAAAGGGAAGTATGATAAATATGGAGGGCTGACAAAAATAAAACTTAAGAAAAATGGGTTTTCTGGAAGAAGAGTAATACATGCCAATAACCAAAAAGACCTAACAAAAGAAAACATTCCATCAAAGACCTAACTCTGCAGAACAAAAGGTGCTGTTGTTTAACCAAGTAAAAATAATAAAAAGATACTAATATTTAGACCTATTCAGCTGATTGATTGTATTTGAGGATGAACAATTATGTAAACATCCAAGTTGGGTAGGGGTATGGGCCAGAAAGATTGAAGAGAACAGAGGAAACTCGTAACTCTTTCTAATAGCTTTTGCAGAACGATAACCATGAGGTGGCCATATTTCCAATTAGCCAATACAAGACAAGAATTTCAAGACATGAAATGGGCCGACATGGCCACAAGACAACACTGCTCTTCTCCTTTCACATTAGTTTCTCTTCTGGAGAGAGAAACTTCATCATTATATGGTAAGTCATAAGAATTTACGTATAGATTAGTTCCACAGTGCTTTTTGGGATAGTTTTAAGGATACCTGTTGGCAAAATTATCAAAAATAGTAAAATGCCAATCAAATAGGAAATAAGACTATAAATTCCATTTACCCAGCACTGTGAAAGGCTAATATGTTATCTAGGTGAACTTCAGAAACAGCAAAACTTATTCCTTTAAGTGCCAAACTTTTAAAAATGTTAATCATTGTGATGGAAAGCTTTCTAAAATATATACTTTCCTAACTTCTCAAACAAGTCTTTCAAACATAAGGTTGTTTTCTTAATATAGTAATATTTTGAGTATTAATTAGTTATTATATTGTGACACACTGATGCCCTCAGAATTTTTGAGGTATTTGTTCCTCTATTAAACTTCTCTCAGCTTCTGTTTCACGCTTTAACCTTACCTCTATCATGCTGTTTGAATTTAATATCTACAGAACTGAAGGCTGCCAGGAAAAACTAAATAATGAAATCTATTATATCAGTAACTTAATTTTACATAATCCTAATTCAGTAGGTTCAAGGTAAAAAGCAGTTCGTTCTGATCTTCTACAAAACAAAATGCATGAGGCTAATAAGAGCAATTTCCTACTACTTTTTCAGTGGCTTTTAGGTTTACAGCTGGGTTCTGGGTTTTTTTTTAAGCTGTCAAAAAGACAACTCACATTTACTGAGCTTCTATATGTCAAGAACTTAATAGAACATATCTCATATATACCTGATAATAATTCTAAGCAATAGAAGATACATACTATATTCCCAACACCGATAGGAAAACAAACTTTCACCCATTTGCTCACTGTCAGACAAACAGTAAACAGTAAAAGCCAGGACCCTAGCAAAGTGATTCTAAAGCCTTGCTTTTTCAGCCATTTCACACTGTTTTCTAAAGAGGTGTTTCTCAAAGTTTATTTTAGGAATCCCCTATGTTAGAATTATCTTGGATGCCTGTTAACACAGAATGAATGGGCTACCACTCTGCACTTGCCATATAGCAATCTCTGTGGGGGAGTCTAGGAAACCAAATTTTTTGGCAAGCACCCCAGGTGATTTTAATACACACTAAAACCAGCGTACTCAATATAACATGAAATTTACAAAGTCAAAGTAGAGAAGATAAATGTCATTTTGCATTTCCTCCTACGACTTAGGTCAAACTTTCTCAGCTTTATGGGTTCCTCTACCTCTGCCTGTCTCTTAAAAACCTATGATGGGCTGTTCTAAATCTTGCTCTCTTCTTACATTACACTCTCACTAGGCAATCTCATCTAATTCCAAGAATTAAATTCCTATCAATAAAGTTGTGACTCAATATTCTCTATTTTTAGTACATTTTCAAAACCATATATCCAAATCTTCATCTGCTCACTATATATGTGTCATCTCTAAAATGTCCTATAGGTTCATTGAATAGAAAGTGCCCACAATGGAGATCATCTTATCGCCACTCCCAATTGTGATATTTCCTATTGTAGCTCCCATCTCAGTAAATGGCACCTCTATTAATTCAAGCCCCCAAACCGGAAAACTGGCACCATTCTTGATTGTGCCCTTTCCTTCACCACCTTCCCCAGTGTTTCCCCCTATATCCCACTGCCACCTACCAAAATCTAAACAGACCTTCTATTTTTCGGGCAAATATACTTGCTTTTTCTCTTCTTCATTGGCTCTCAGAAAAATATGCTTAAAACACCAGCCACCCTCATACCACTTTAAATATAGCGTAAATATTGCAACTCAGTAATTCTGAATCTTTTAGCATCTGTACAAGTTATGGAAATTTATTATTTGTGGCTCCTCAGCATCCGTGCATCTTTCCTATTTTAATTCCAAGATTGTCAGGGATAGGGCCTAGTTTTCCACCACAGAAGCTGGAGGGAGGTAGATTTTCCCTGTTCCAACTTAATCCAAGTAGATGTGCCAGACTGGAACTTAAATCTCAAGTAAGCAAAAGAATCAGAGGGTTCAGAATCGATTCTCGTGGCAATGGCATTCACTGATGGGTGGCAGCGCCAGTGGCAACATCACATGTCCTCGCTGAGCAAGGCCAAGGCTAGCAGTGTGTCCCAATAAGACTCTTCATGGATTATACTCAAATTCTAGCCCCCTTACCTACCTTAGTTCTTATGTGCTTGTTGAGCCTGTGTTTGGCATTCTTAGAAATTCTGAGATCTAGTATTTTCCCAGTAATTTCTCTTTCTGCATAAACGAAGTTGGTTTCCAATGCTTATGCCAAGAACACTAACTTGGTACAAATGGCTAGCAAACAAAAATATGAAATGTGTTCAGCATTATCTACAACTTATATTTAAGAAGGCCTGGGGGGGTGGATCCAAAATGGCCGAATAGGAACAGCTCTGGAGTGCAGTTCCCAGCAAGAACAACGCAGAGGGTGAATGAAAACTGCATTTCCAAAAAAGTTATTACTGCCCACAGATCAGGAGATTCCTGGGCTGAAAAGCGCCATGAGTTCCCAGCTTGGCTGTTTCAGCCAGCACAGTGGGTCTCCGCACAAAAACTCACAGAAATCTGCGCAGCCGTTTCAACTGGCCCCTGGAATGCCGGGGAGAGAGATCTGCTCATTCAACTGAAACAAAGGGGGCTGAAACAGAGATCCAGGTAATCTGGCTTGGCAGGTCCTACCTCCACAGAGACCAGCAATCTGAAATGCTCTGGATTGAGAGTTCTGCAGCAAGCACAGCTGGATCCGGGACAGTCTAGCTCTGTTGGGGGAAGGGCATCTGCTACTACGGAGGCAGTCTGCCATTACCGAAGCAGTCCACCATTACAGAGACGATTCTAACTATACATCTACCTCTATAAAGAAAACCACAAGGAAGTTCACACAGCAGCAGGGCAGAGCCCACAGCAGCTCAGCAATGCATCTGCTGGCAGACTGTGACTAGGGTACCTCCTTGCTGGGCAGGGCAGCTCTGAAAAAAGGCAGTAGCACATCAGGAACTTATAAATAAAGCCCAATCTTCCCAGGACAGAGCACCTGGGAAAAAAGGTGGTTATGAGTTCTGCTACAGCAGACTTAAACGTACCTGCCCAGATGGACTGAACAGAACAACTGAGCCCACAGCTCAGCACTTCAGCTCCTATAAGAGACAGACTGTCTCCTCAAGCAGCTCTCTGACCCCCATATATCAAGAATCAACTCATAAAGGAGAGCTAAAGCTGACATCTGGTAGGTATCCTTCTGGGACAAAGATATCAGAAGAAGAAACTGGCAGCAAACCCTTACTGTTCTGCAGCCACTGCAGGTGATCCCCAGGCAAGCAGGGTCTGGAATGGACCTCCAGCAGTCCTACAGCAGAGGGGCTTGACGGTTAGAAGGAAAACTAAAAAACAGAAATAACTTCATCATTAACAAAAAGGATGTCAACTCAGAGCCCCATCTGAAAGTCACCAACCACAAAGACCACAGGTAGATAAATCCACAAAGATGGGAAGAAACCAGCGCAAAAAGGAGGAAAACACCCAAAATCAGAATGCCTCTCCTCCTCCAAGGGATCACAACTCATAACCAGCAAAGGAACAAAGCTGGCTGGAGAAAGAGTCTGCTGAATTGAGAGAAACAGGCTTCAGAAGGCGGGTAATAACAAATTTCTCTGAGCTAAAAGAACATGTTCTAACACAATGCAATGAAACTAAGAACCTTGAAAAAAGGTTTGACAAAATGCTAATGAGAATAAATAGCTGAGAGAAGAATATAAATGACTTAATGGAGCTGAAAAACACAACACAAGAACTTTGAGAAGCACACACAGGTTTCAGTAGCTGAATTGACCAAGTAGAAGAAAGGATATCAGAGACTGAACAATCAACTCAATGAAGTAAAATGAGAAGGCAAGATTAGAGAAAAAAGAGTAAAAAGAAATTAACAAAGCCTTCAAGAAATATGGGATTATGTGAAAAGACCTAATCTACGTTTGATAGGTGTACCTGAATGTGACGGAGAGAATGAATCCAAACTGGAAAACACTCTTCAGGATTTTATACAGGAGAGCTTCCCCAACCTAGCAAGGCAGGCCACTGTTGAAGTCCAGGAAATACAGAGAACACCACAAAGATATTCCTTGAGAGGAGCAACCCCAAGGCACATAATCTTGAGATTCACCAGGGTTGAAATGAAGGAAAAATGTTAACAGCAGCCAGAGAGAAAGGTCAAGTTACTCACAAAGGGAAGCCCATCAGACTCACAGTGGATCTCTCAGCAGAAATCGTACAAGCCAGAAGAGAGTGGGGGCCAATATTTAACATCCTTAAAGAAAAGAACTTTCAACCTAGAATTTCATATCCAGCCAAACTAAGCTTCATAAGTGAAGGAGAAATAAAATCCTTTACAAACAAGCAATTGCTGAGAGATTTTGTCACCACCAGGCCTGCCTTACAAGAGCTCCTGAAAGAAGCACTAAACATAGAAAGGAACAACCACTACCAGCCACTCCAAAAACGTACCAAATGGTAAAACGCATCGACACAATGAAGAAATTGCATCAACTAATGGACAAAACAACCAGCTAGCATCAAAATGGCAGGATCAAATTCACACATAACAATATTAACCTTAAATGTAAATGGTCTAAATGCCCCAATCAAATGACACAGACTAGCAAATTGGATAAAAAGTCAAAACCCATTGGTGTGCTGTATCCAGGAAACCTATCTCACATGCAAGGACACATAGGCTCAAAATAAAGGGATGGAGGAAGATTTACCAAGAAAATAGAGAGCAAAAAAAGCAGGACTTGCAATCCTAGTCTCTGATAAAATAGACTTTGAACCAACAAAGATCAAAAGAGACAAAGATGGGCATTAGATAATGGTAAAAGGATCAACGCATCAAGAAGAGCTAACAATCCTAATATATATGCATCCAATACAGGAGCACCCAGATGCATAAGGCAAGTTCTTAACGACCTACAAAGAGACTTAGACTCCCACACAATAACAGTGGGAGACTTTAACACTCCACTGTCTATATTAGACAGAACAACGAGACAGAAAATTAACAAGGATATCCAGGACTTGAACTCAGACCTGGACCAAGCAAAGCTAACAGACATCTGCAGAACTCTCCACCCCAAATCCACAGAATATACATTCTGCTCAGCACCACATCACACCTACTTTAAAACTGACCACATAATTGGAAGTAAATCACTCCTCAGCAAATGCAAAAGAATGGAAATCATAACAGTGTCTCAGACCACAGTGAAATCAAATTAGAACTCAGGATTCAGAAACTAACTCAGATCCGCACAACTTCATGGAAACTGAACAACTGGCTCTTGAATGTTGTCTGGATAAACAATGAAATGATGGCAGAAATAAAGATGTTTTGCAAAACCAATGAGAACGAAGACACAATGTACCAGAATCTGACACATTTAAAGCAGTGTCTAGAGGAAAATTTATAGCAACAAATGCCCACATGAAAAGCAAGGGAAGATCTAAAATTGACACTTTATCATCAAAATTGAAAGAGCTAGAGGAGCAAGATCAAAAAAACTCAAAAACTACCAGAAGACAAGAAATAACTAAGATCAGAGCAGAACTGAAGAAGCTAGACCTAGACACACACACACACACACACACACACACACACACACCCTTCAAAAAAATCAATAAATCCAGGAGCTGGTTTTTTGAAAAAATCAACAAAATAGACTGCTAGCCAGATTAATAGAAAAGAGAGAAGAATCAAATAGATGCAATAAAAAATGATAAAGGGGATATCACCGCAGATTCCACAGAAATAGAAACTACCATCACAGATTACTACAAACAACTCTATGCACATAAACCAGTAAACCTGGAAGAACTGGATAAATTCACAGACACTTACACCATCCCAAGCCTAAACTGGGAAGAAGTCGAAACCCTGAAGACACCAATAACAAGGGCTAAAGTTGAGGCAGCAATTAATAGCCTACCAACCAAAAAAGCCCAGGTCCAGATTGGTTCACAGCTGAATTCTACCAGACATACAAAGAGGAGCTGGTACCACTCCTTCTGAAATGATTCCAAACAATCCAAAAAGAGGGAATCCTTCCCAAATCATTTTATGAGATTCATCCTGATACCAAAACCCAGCAGAGACTCAACAAGAAAAGAAAACTTCAGGCCAATATCCATGATGAACATAGATGCAAAAATCTTCCAATAAAATACTGGCAAACTAACTGCAACAGGACATCAAAAAGCTTATCCATCACAATCAAAGGCTTCATCCTGGGGATGCAAGGCTGGTTCAACCTACTCAAGTTTATAAACGTAATCTACCACATAAACAGAACCAAAAACAAAAACCACATGATTATCTCAATAGATGCAGAGAAGGCCATTGACAAAATTCAACAGCCCTTTATGCTAGAAACTCCCAATAAACTAGGTAGTGATGGAACATACCTCAAAATAATAGATGCTATTTATGACAAACCCACAGCCAATATCATACTGAATGGGCAAAAACTGGAAGCATTCCCTTTGAAATCTGGCTCTAGACAAGGATACCCTCTCTCACCACTCCTACTATTCAATATAGTACTGGAAGTTCTAGCCAGAGCATTCAGGCAAGACAAAGAAATAAAGGGTATTCAATTAGGAAAGGAGGAAGTCAAATTATCTCTATTTGCAGACAACATGACTGTATATTTAGAAGACCCCATTGTCTCAGCCCAAAATCTCCTGAAACTGATAAGCAAATTTAGTAAAGTCTCAGGGCACAAAATCAATGTGCAGAAATCACAAGCATTCCTATACACCAATAACAGACTTAATGAGAGCCAAATCAAGAATGAACTGCCATTCACAATTGCTACAAAGAGAATAAAATACCTAGGAATACAACTAACAAAGAATGTAAAGGACCTCCTCAAGAAGAACTACAAAACACTGCTCACTGAAATAAGAGAGGACACAAACAGATGCAAAAACATTCCATGCTCATGGTTAGGAAGAATCAATATTGTGAAAATGGCCATACTACCCAAAGTAATTTGTAGATTCAATGCTATCCCCATCAAGTTACCTATGACCCACTTCACAGAACTGGAAAAAACCACCTTAAACTTCATATGGAACCAAAAGAGAGCCCACATAGCCAAGACAATCCTAAGCAAAAAGAACAAAGCTGGAGGTATCATGCTACCTGACTTCAAACTGTACTACAAGGCTACAGTAATCAAAACAGCATGGTACTGGTACCAAAACAGAGATATAGACCAATGGAACAGAAGAGAGGCCTCAGAAGCAACACCACACATCTACAACCATCTGATTTTTGATAAACCTGACAAAAACAAGTAATGGAGAAAGGATTCCCTGTTTAATAAATGGTGTTGGGAAAACTGGCTAGCCATGTGCAGAAAGCAGAAACTGGACTCCTTTCTGACACCTTACACTAAAATTAACTCCACATGGATTAAAGACTTAAACATAAGACCTAACACCATAAAAACCCTAGAAGAAAACCTAGGCAAAAGCATTCAAGACATAGGCATAGGCAAGGACTTCGTGACTAAAACACCAAAAGTATTGAAAACAAAAGCCAAAACAGACAAATGGGATCTAATTAAACTCTAGAGCTTCTGTACAGCAAAAGAAACAATCATTAGAGTGAACCGGCAACCAACAGAATGGGGAAAAAATTTTTTGCAATCTACCCATCTGACAAAGGGCTAATATCCAGAATGTACAAAGAACTAAAACAGATTTACAAGAAAAAAAACCCATTCAAAAGTGGGTGAAGGATATGAACAGACACTTTTCAAAAGAAGACATTTATGAGACCAAAAAACATATGAAAAAATGCTCATCATCACTGGTCATTAGAGAAATGCAAATCAAAACCACATTGAGATGCCATCTCATGCCAGTTAGAATGGCGATCATTAAAAAATCTGGAGACAACAGACGTTGGAGAGGTTGTGGAGAAATAGGTACACTGCTGGTGGGAGTGTAAATTAGTTCAACCATTGTGGAAGACAGTGTGGTGATTCCTCAAGGACCTAGAAATATAAATTCATTTGACCTAGCAGTCCCATTACTGGATATATATCCAAAGGATTATATATCGTTCTATTGTAAAGACACATGTACATGTATGTTCATTGTGGCACTGTCTACAATAGCAAAGACCTGGAACCACCCCAAATGCCCATCAATGATAGACTAGACAGGGAAAATGTGGATATATACCATGGAATACTATGCAGTCATAAAAAACGATGAGTTCGTGTCCTTTGTAGGGACATGAATGACTCTGGAGTCCATCATTCTCAGCAAACTAACACAAGAACAGAAAATCAAACACCGCATGTTCTCATTCATAGGCAGGTGTTCAACATTGAGAACACATGGAGACAGGGATGGGAGCATCACACACTGGGGTCTGTTGGGGGGTGGAATAGGGGTTGGGCAGCAGTGGGTAGGAAGTTGGGGAGGGATAACATGGGAAGAAATGCCAGATATAGGTGACGGGGGGGATGGAGGCAGCAAACCACATTTCCATATACAGTATGTACCTATGCAACAATCCTGCATGTTTTGCACATGTACCCCAGAACCTAAAGTGCAATAAAATATATATATATTTTTTAAAAAGGCCTTTTCCCCTCAGTGAATAACTTATGTTATTTCCACAAGTATTAATACTCATTAGTAGGGAAAAGAAAAATACGCCCATCAATACTAGACCTTGCCACTAAATTTTATCAAGCTGATTAGCAAGATGTTCCAGCTCCTCAAAGACATACGAACATTTCTTTTTGTTTATACAGCTCACAGATGCCAGTGCTAAATCAGCCCACTTCAAATATATCACTGGGGTTTTGTGTTATACTAAGACTAGACATCAAATCAACAAAATGTGTGGTCAATCAGACCCTTAGTAAAACTTAGTTTGTACCTATTTCTGCATGTTGATGGACTCCTACTGAATTTCAGATGTAGATTTTAACTTCTGTATACTTTTAGAGGGTCTCTTAGCCATAAAGGCAGAAAATAAAGGCATAGCTTTAATTTAATGTTTGTAATCCCAGCTACTCAGTAAGCCAAGGCAGGAGAATCACTTGAACCCAGGAGGCAGAGATTGCAGTAAGTCAAGATTGTGCCACTGCACTCCAGCCTGCGAGACAGAGTGAGACTCTGTCTCAAAAAAAAAAAAAAAAGTTTATTGTGGTAAGTTTCAAAGTTAATACTTGCATATCAAAGACACAAAAGTTTATGAAATTACAATAATTTATGATAAAAGAATTAAATGTTCCTATTTCTTAAGGAATAAAGATACCCTTCTTCACATGCCAGATGGAAATAGAATTGCAATTTAAATTTTTTTAAATATCAGAATTCATTTATACATGTTACATATATCATCATGATATAATTATAAAATGTTGAACAGGAAATTTGTTTCTGTCAAGTAAATCAGAAGAAAAAAGGCAAGATTTTATGACTTTCTATTGTTATTGTTACAAAGCAACAGAACTTCCAATTATATAAATAGAAGTACTGTCACTTTAACATAGTCAAAATAATATTAAAAGAGAAATATGCTTTTTCAACATCAAAATACATTTTATAATTTTCAAACTGAACACATATATCCCCTTTTTTTCCTGCCAATAGTGAAGTTGTGGAGAAGTGGAGAGCAGGGTGGTCAATTTCAATGAAAAATTTTATTTCTCTGCCAAGTTCTGAAAGTTTTGTTAGATTATTTAATTAAGCCCAATTTTTTACTGACTTTTGTTATATATTAAAAAGATATTATAAAAAATTAAAATCACATGATATAATAACCTGTCAATGACTTCGTGGATCAGGGCTACTTGTAGCTCCCATTTACTACATGGTGCTCGTGTATTCTTTAATCAGGGTTCAGCAAAAGCCCTGAAAGGAGATACTAAGAACTGACAATCCCCTCCTTAAAAATGGGGAGAGACTAGTTTTATATCATAATGTTGATTCAAGATCATACAGCAAATAAGCAGGAAAAAAAACCACACACACACACACACACACAATAATTTGGAACAGGTTCCTAAATAGGCCATCACTTATGGGCACCTTGGAGGGGTTGGTAATACCACCAAGTTGTAGAAAAAGCATAGCTTTGGAGCCAAAGAGATCTGGATTAAATCCTTGCTCTGCCTCTCAACAGCTCTCTGTTGACCTCTCTTGTTTAGACTACTCCGAAGTCATGCTAAATGGTCCTCTTGACCCAGACTACTCTATCCATCCCAATCCATTCTCCGTAATCCTATTACAGGTACTTCCTAAAAACCAAAAATGGTCGTATAACCCTCTGCTTGAAGGTCATATTCAAAATAAAATCTTTAGCAAGGCCCTTATTCTCAGAAGGTTCTTATCAACCTGGTCTAGTTCACTTCTTTAGCCTTATGTGCTCCCTCCCCTCACTCACTCCAAGCTCCAGCCTACATCCCATCTTTGATCCCATCCACATTCTTTCATGACTCAGAAACTCTGCTATTCCCATTTTACCCTTCTTCTCTGTCTTAGTCTGTTTGTGCTGCTATAACACCCAAAACTGGGTAATTAATAAACAACAGAAATCTATTTCTCACAGTTTTGGCAGCTGACAAGTCCAAGATCAAGACACCAGCAGGGTCAGTGGCTGGTGAAGGCTGCCCTCTGCTTCAAGATACTACCTTGTTGCTGCATCCTCCAGAAGAGATGAATGCTCTACCATCAGATGGCACAAAGGCAAAAGAGGGGTTCCACAGCTCTCTCTAGCCTTTTTTATAAAGAGACATATCCCATTTTTGAGGGTGAAGCCCTCATGGCTTAATCACCTCCCCAGAGCCCCAGCTCTTAATACAATCTCCTTGGGAGTTAATTTCCAACATATGAATTTTGGAGGTACACATACATTCATACCATAGCATTCAACCAACAAGCTCCTACTCATTCTTTCAGGCCCAATGAAGTATTCCCTCCATCAGGAAGTCTTCCTTAAGTTCCCTAGGCAGTTAGCTTTCCCTCCTGATCGAAAGTATCTTATTTAAATTACTTACTGTACTACATTGAAATGGTTAGTTTACCTCCCAGTTCCCACCTCCAACCCCACAGCATCCTTCACTCTCTCACTGATAACAACAAAACCCAAATTGTGACCACCTCTAAGGATCTTTGGATCCTCAATGCCTACTAGCTACCAAGTGTTTGAAAAAATATTTATCAAATTTAAAAAAAAGAATGAGTAAGTCAATGAACGAACGAACGACTTGAAGGAAGTCTGAACATCTAGGACCTAAGAATTTTCATAAATGAGACTCATGACAATCAAAAGAAAAGGGAGGAGATGAAAGGATGAATGAGATTTCATAAGGTGTTAAAATATATACTGTATGTATTTGTTACTTAAGTGTCCCAAATGGCTATAAATAATAAATACAGACAATATTTATAGGTACAATGGTAAGTGCATTATTTACCTTACATATTGGAACTACTCTTTCTAAGCCACTACTATCTTGATAGGTCAGTATGTTTTTTTGGAACACACAATATAGTAGAAAATGTGAACTATGTATCTGTCAAGCAGTAATAAAGCACACTTTAACCTGTAAGTGGTGTCAACTCCTTCTGTGCCTCTATAATCCATTTATCTAAATCCTACTTAGTTGGAGGATGATAGTTCTCATATATCTAGATATGAGCTCTTCCCATTAGGTAAATGGTTCACACATACAGTAAGTAAGGCTATACAAATCATATCTAATTTCACTAAAGAAAAAAAAATTGACATATTTTCCTGATAAGAAAAAGATAAAAGGGAAGAAATTGGGATTATGCCAAACAAGTGATTAAAAAATGATTTAAGGGACTCTGTTTGGAGTCCCTTAAAAGAGAGGAACTGGCTAAGAATTTCAAAGGAAACTGCCAACAGAAAAAAGAACCACTATAAACAAATCTAAAATTTCACTGGAAACAGGAGGCTACAAAGTAAAAGAAAAATTTAAGGAGATAGAAGCCATATCTTCATACATCAACATGAAAAAGGAATGCTAAAATGGTAATTTTTTAAAAGTGGAAGTGTCAGAGGCGTTTAAACCAGAGCAACTCCATCTTGAATAGGGGCTGGGTAAAATAAGGCTTTGACCTACTGGGCTGCATTCCTAGGAGGTTAGGCATTCTTAGTCACAGAATGAGATAGGAGGTTGGCACAAGACCTTGCTGATGAAAGGATGCAGTAAAGCAGCTGTCCAAAACCCACCAAAACCAAGATGGCAATGAAAGTGAGGCAATGAAAGTGATCTTTGGTTATCCGCATTGCTCATTATATGCTAATTATAATGTGTTAGTATGCTAAAAGACATTCCCACCAGTGCCATGATAGTTTACAAATGCCATGGCAACAACAGGAAATTACCATATATGGTTTAAAAAGGGGAGAAACCCTCAGTTCTGGGAACTTCCCACCCCTTTTCAGGAAAACTCGTGAATAATCCACCCCTTGTTTAACAAATAATCAAAAGTAACAATAAGTGTAAACAGCTGAGCAGCCTATGCTGCTGCTCTGCCTATGGAGTAGCCATTCTTTTTTTACTTTCTTAATAAACTTGCTTTCACTTTCCTCTATGGATTCGCCTCAAATTCTTTCTTGCACGAGATCCAAGAACCCTTTCTTGGGGTCTCAATTGAGATTCCTTTCCAGTAACAGAAAAGACAGAAAGGGCTAAATGGATCACAAAGTAGTTAAAATGCAAATTACAAAGAATGTTACTAACATTAGGTCTCATCAAATAAGAATAAAAATGAACCCAAGAATTCAAGGTTGCAGTGAGCTATGAGGACACCACTGCACCCAGCTTGGGTGACAGAGTGAGGACCCCTCATCTCTAAAAAAGAAAAAAAAGGAATGTAACTCATATCCAAATAATTCTAATTAAAATGTTTTCATTGAATATATTATATCAGTGTTTGAAGTAAATATTAGCATGCTTTGGGTTTTGGGAAAACTCTTGCTAATCTTTGGCCTAACCATTATTGTATGCCAGTCAGGACTAGAAATGGAGGAAACACTGACATTAGTATTCATTGATTCTTAAAGAAATTAGAAATGAGAAGCCTAATTGAATCAAAGTCACAAGGATTTGAAACCTCCCTCCCCTGGTATGGTGAAAAAGAGGATATTTTGTGGACAGGTAATATCTTGATCAAAATTTACAATATGATACAAAACCATATTTCTATGATAATTGTAACTGAACTTGGACTCTAAATTTTCTGACCTACTTCACTACTGACGCTTAGCAGAAGAAAGATGCTTGTTTATAGCTGTTTACACAGTTTACACTTCACTAATGCGATTAGTACATTTGAACATACTGTAAATTAGTGATGGAATGCAAACTACCTACTAAATTAATTAGTTAATCTCACTAGCCAAAAGGTAAGAACAACTTCTAGCATTAGGTAAGTATTTCAGACTTATCTGAAATATGACAATCTTACTGTAAGTTTTTAGAACAGAGGAAAAAACCTCCAAAAACTGTAAGTAAAGTCAAATAAAAAAATTTCCAAACAACACTGATAACAATTCCATAGGAAAGCTTACACTCAGTGATACTTTGTCTTTTTCTCCTTAAAGTGTCCTTTCTGGAAATGAACGTTATTTCGATATAACCTTTACTTTATAATACTCAACTCCTAGCCTGTTTTCTCTAGAATAAAGCGCAACTCAGAAAGCTTACAATCTTTGCATTTCATTATTTTGTGGCTTCATGTGTTCAAATAATAGGTTTATGTGAACTGGGACTGAGATCTTTATTAACAATGAAGTTACAAAATGTATCTTATTATTTTTAAATTAATGTAGTGACAATAGTGGTTAAGAACATGGACTCTTAACCATACTCCCTAGGTTAAAATCTCAAATATGAGCTGGGTGCAGCAGTGTGCACCTGTATTCCCAGCTACCTGGGAGACTGACACAGGCAGATCACTTGAGCCCAGGAGTTTGAGGCCGTAGGGTGTGATGACTGCAACTGTGAAAAGCCACTGCTCTCCAGTCTAGGCACCAAGGGAAGACTCTGTCACTTAAAAACAAAGGAAAAAAAATTCCTAGATCTGCCATTTTCCAACTCTGTGACCTTGAACAAGTCATTTAACCTCTCTGTTCTCAGTTTTCCTAAAAGTAAAATTAATGGTGCCAATAATAGTACTTGCAGAGTTGTTGTGAGCTAAACAAGTTAATATAGCTAATGCACTTTAAACAGAGTGCTTAGAAGAGTGCCCAGTACGTAGTAAATTCTATATACATGTTTGCTGTTATTCCTTAAATCTGTAAAGAGAGCTAAGAAAGGGGCTGTGCATATTTAATTTTATCTAATTTTCATTTAAAATATTTAAGGAAAATAATCTATTTTTCTGCCATTGAAACTCTCACAGCCCTATGTTCTTAACGTTCCCAGAAATTCTACAACTGTAGGCTGGAAAATAAATAAATCCTAAGATAAAAGGCCAGGCAGATTAAAGTTATTTTACTCTCTTTTCTAATTCAATACAACACAATTGTTTTAGCTGTGAGGGCATTTTGGTATTTGGAGCATTT
Organism: Sapajus apella; assembly: GCF_009761245.1. Classification (NCBI taxonomy): domain Eukaryota; kingdom Metazoa; phylum Chordata; class Mammalia; order Primates; family Cebidae; genus Sapajus; species Sapajus apella. Next base: position 10,536,603 of record NW_022436959.1, on the reverse strand, counting down.
GTCAAATAATGAAATGAATCAAATTAATAAGATTATAATTGTTAAAATACTCAGTTATTATTTATCTGGTCATCTTCAGTTACTCTGTACCCAAAAGAGAAGGAAGGGATGGCCAAAAAATTCTTACACAATAGTAGTTAATATAATTGGACACCAACACTACCTTTATCACTTCCATAATAATAGAATACCGTTTTACTGAGAGCACACCACCGTTTCTGCCATTCAAATCCCAGAAAGCTGTGATCTGCAATAAAGAGGGGAAAATGTAAGGCCATTTCCTTACTGTAACAGAAAAAGTTAGTTAATATGATTTCAAAGCTTCCTTTGAGCTCTAACATTCTATGACTAATTTGTATCTTCTTTTCCAAGAGACAAAACAGCAACAAACCAACAAGCTAAAGAGAATAAAGTAAAGTAGCTATGGGGCTGCCATACTTACGGGAGCAACAGCACGGCTAACAAAGTTTTCTGACAGGGATAGTCAAAGAAGCATCTGACTATGCAATCTTGAGATAACTGATCCATCTGGGTCTCAGTTTCTCATCTGTTATAAAAGGAAGCGGGGGAGCTAACCTAGATTATTTCTGTTATCTCTTCCAGTTTTAAAATTCAGCCAAGAAAGGTAAGAAAAGCAAAATGATATATAAATAGAAAAGCCCAAAGGGACTACCAGAGAGATAAGCAGAATGGTAGTGAAAAGACTGTCTGCTTTTCATTTCTTACATTGTAACACCACCTCCATATTTCATGTCCATTAAATATCGGTGTTGAAAGAGTGAGACCATATGGTCAACTCCCAATTATCATAACCGATGGAGAGGAACACTGAAATGAAAAATAGACAATGGCAGACAAGCTGCCAGGCTTGATCTGAACCATGGTGCATGCCAGGTCAGACACAGGAGAACCTGCTGCTGAGCCCAGTGAGATATTGGTGAGAAATCCCATGCTTAAGAATATAGTCACGGCCTGCAGCCTTCCTTTAAGAGGCAGGAAACAGCTCCTGAATAATTTACAAATAATCAAGGTTGACAACTGAAAACATGACCTATTGTTTTCTAATTAAAATTTATTTAAAGCTAAGAACTATATTTTGTGGTCTGGATAATGTCATCCAGATTTTCTTACAGTCTTAAAACTCTTCAATAACCTAAAAAGAACATTGCCTCCACATATATACTACAAACATGCTCTATCTAAGGACGAAACCATTTTTAGATTTTTTCATTAGAACCTAAAGTTTACCTTTTCTGCGTTTTTCAAGGTAGCCAGCCTTTAGAACAAGAGGAAGGTCCTGTGCTGCAATTGGAGGAAATTGGGCTCCTGTAAGAAGTTGGAGAGAGAGAAAAAAAAAGCAGTTTTCAGAAAAAACAAGTGCCAGATCTCATTAGATTCAGTGTGCTTTTAATTACTGAAATTGTTTAAATCTAAGTCTATCAGCCTTGTTTCAGATCTATTCCATAGATTAATCCCCTCTATTACTCCCATAAGTCTCAAAAGTAAAAAAAAAAAAAAAAAAAAAAAAAGTTCTGTACTCCTATATCTTAATATAGCCTCCCAAAATACAGGACTAAGAAACTATTATAAATAAATGTAATAAATCCCTGAAAGAGAGGTTAAGAATTTCAAATAAATCATAGCTTCTTTATATTTATATTGGATTAATTCTTTAAGAATTTCAATGTATATTGACTCTTACCTGCATAATCCCTATTCCTACCAAGTAAAACATAAAATGCTTTTCCCCTAGAATCAAATGCTGAAACTTGTTTTTCTGAGGCCATAGCAAATATTCTCTGTTTGTATTCACAGAGAAACCTTACAGACATTCCACTGAGTGAGTATGCTTTAGGTTTTTCTAGGTAATTTAAGAGTTTAAAACTAGATAGATCTGATAAAACTATTACAAATACTGGATTCCTAAAAAAAAGTTTTTAAATCAAGCTAAAGTAAAGTTGATTATTCACGGTCATGGATGATAGGTTACTCAATTTTACAAGTGTTCAATATTTTTGTAAACTTCATTAGAAATATAATAGTTATCCTCAGCATTTTACTAGAACTCTAGCAAGTCAAAATAACCAATCAAAATAAAATTTGTATGGAATACATCCAGTGGAAATGGTTTTGGTACAGCTTAGGATAGAAAATGTGTTGAGTACAAATATAATTAGAATTAATAAGATCTAGTATTTGATAGAACAACAGAGTGACTATAGTCAACAATAATTTATTGTACATTTTAAAATAACTAAGAGGCTGGGCGTGATGGCTCATGCCTACAATTCCAGCACTTTTGGAGGCTAAGGAATGAGGGTCTCTTGAGCCCAGGAGTTTGACACCAACTTGGGTAACACAGTGAGACCCCCATCTCTACAAAAAAATTTACAAATTAGCTGGGCATGGTGGTACATGCCTGCAGTCTCAGCCACAGGAGGAGGGGGGTAGAGATGTGGGAAGGGGGCCTAAGAGTTCAAGGCTGCAGTGAGCCATGATTGTGCCACCACACTGCAGCCTGGGCAATAGAGTGAGACCCTGTATCTAAATAAATAAATAAAAATAGAAATGAAACAACTAAACAAATATAATTGGATTACTTGTAACACAAAGAAAGGATAAATGCTTGAAGGGATAGATACCTCATTTACCCTGATGTGATTATGCATTGTATATCTGTATCAGAATATCTAATGCACCCCATAAATATGCCTACTATGTACCCACAAAAATTAAAAATTAAAAAAATAGAATGGGTTTGATAGAAGTTTATTATACACAAACTCATCACAGAATTTTACCAACTTTTTTTTTTTTAATATCATGGGGATCACAGTAGCTATAAAGTCATGAATATTTTTTCTTAAGAAATAAAGCTTAAAATTAAGAGTACTAATTTCAGCTCCATGGTGGATCAATTTCACTCAGTAAACACAACATAGTATCATTAAAACATATTTAAAATATTGCCCTGGTTTTGAAATGTATATGAAATTTTATGGAAAGTCAGTGTACATATTTTAATAGCTGTTCAATAAATGTATATTTATTGAATATACAAACAATATATAAACAAATATATAAACAAGTCCTGCTCAACCACTAAACTAAGGTGGATATTTGTGGTATGATTTGGTCTTATTAAGGGGTAGTCCCACAACTCTCTCACTTCCATTGGGCATAATAAATGCTCTTTACATACGGAATGGATGCTCACAAAATCTTAAGAAGAAAAGTTAAATTATTCTGAAAAGAAATGGGTACCCTTAGCATAGCTTTCAACTCTAAAACATTACTGATCAAAAAGAAGGAGAGAGAGAGATGAGAAACAGGGAGAGGGAAGAGGAAGTTGGGGAAAAGGAGAAGGAGAAGGGAAATTAGAATGTACTAGCATTCAATATACACATAGCCTGAGTTTTTTGCTTTAAGAAAAATGTTGGTAAAATTTCCACCTGATACATCACAATAAAATTTGATGTCATAAGCAATACTTATTCCGAATTCTAAATTCATGCTTTGATTTCATCCCTGGGGGTGGGGAGTAAGTTTTTTTTAACTGAAACTTCATTTTTTTAAACCTTTATTGCTATTTGTCCAATATCCAGGATTTGCTTAATAGCCATGTGAATTCTTTAAAACACAAACGGTATTTGGTTTGTACAGCACCATGAGCATATGGACAATTCTTTTTGATGGTAGGAATGGAAAATCTGTTATAAGATTCAAAAAAGTCATAATTTCCTTTAAAAAAAAAAACATGAATTCTAACATAATTTAGACCTCATATCACTGTACCTACAATGATTAATGCTATGTCATCATTTAGGAAGATTCAGACTGGTATAAACAAGACTATAAAAATATAGGCATAATGATATATGAAGAACAGGAAATTAAGGCTAATGTAAGCCTATGTGGCAGGCAACAACAAAGAGCTGTCACATGTTTTCCATACACTGAAATTACATTATCTCACTATGCAACACAGCCAATTATACAACATTCCGGCATATTCTCAGCTTCACTATTAAAATTCAAACCTTGTCCTAAAAAAGAGTTTTGCCCTGGGTCTTAGTCCTTTGGCACACAGTAGGCATTCAGTAAATGTTAGCTTTTATTAACTATTACAGTTAAATATTGTTATATGTTACTGTAACTGTAACTATTAGTTCAAATGAGTGGATGCTAATGTAAATATAAGACGAAGTTGCTCAGAGAAAGTTAATCAGAAAGAAAGACAGGAAAAAGCATGATTCAGCAACTATACAAGTTAAGCATTGTGGCTACTTCTAAAGCAGTTAAAAGATGTCCTTTTACTTAAGTGAAAGTGGTTAATGAAAAAAAATTATATCCTACGGGGAGAAAAAAAATTAACCCATATTTTAGGGATCAGACTATGCTACAGTAATTTATTACATGGCTTTGCTTAAGTGGCCACAAATATTCAGTACCCAAGGAAATAAGGTACAAACTGAGAAATACAAGTTTTCTTTTTATAAAATGGGTATATATGTCTTATATGATAATCCTACTTTTCTCAAGCAGCTCAAAATATTAGACATTAAAATTGACACTGTACAAGGGCAACTAAGCAAGGAATGGGTCTTCTTTCAATGTGCAATTCGAGAATCTGAAGCATTCAAAATGATAACAAGGTCACGATGAAGTCAAATAAACAAGTATCAAGTGCCTATATTCCCAGCAATTCAGAAAAGAAGACAATAGTGAAATCCAAACTACCCTATATTTAGGTTGATATTTTATTCATAAGGTAACTGTTTCTAAAAGATAATTCAAGAATTCTAGAATGTGCCTTAAAGCTTTTGCCTTAAAAACAAACTGTATATAGTAGACATAATACAGCAAACTTCAGATATGGATACTAGAATTTAAAAAGCGGGGAAAAGATACAAAGTATGAAAATAACAAATTATGGCCGGGCACGGTGGCTCACCCCTATAATCCCAGCACTTTGGGAGGCCAAGGTGGGTGGATCATGAAGTCAAGAGATCAAGACGATCCTGGTCAACAAGGTGAAACCCCATCTCTACTAAAAATACAAAAATTAGCTGGGCATGGTGGCACGCACCTGTAGTCCCAGCTACTCAGGAGGCTGAGGCAGGAGAATTGCTTGTACCCAGGAGGCAGAGGTTGCGGTGAGCCGAGATCGCGCCATAGCACTCCAGCCTGGCTAACAAGACCGAAACTCCATCTCAAACAAACAAATTACCTTAAGACTAAGGTGTTACCCACTCTTGATGATTTTATTAAACAGGCCGGGCGCGGTGGCTCACGCCTGTAATCCCAGTACTTTGGGAGGCCAAGGCGGGTGGATCACGAGGTCAAGAGATCGAGACCATCCTGGTCAACATGGTGAAACCCCGTCTCTACTAAAAATACAAAAAATCAGCTGGGCATGGTGGCGCCTGCCTGTAATCCCAGCTACTCAGGAGGCTGAGGCAGGAGAATTGCCTGAACCCAGGACGCGGAGGTTGCGGTGAGCCGAGATTGCGCCATTGCACTCCAGCCTGGGTAACAAGAGCGAAACTCCGTCTCAAAAAAAAACAAAACAAAACAAAACAAAAATAATAAAAAAAAACTATCTTTTTTTCTTGAATACAGGATGAAAAACACTAGAATGCTTAAATGCCTGAAATATCCTTAAGAATGTTTTATATTTTAAAAGGTTTTAACAATTAAAAATTATTTCAAAATGAAAAGTATTTTAATTTCAGAGAAAAATATGAACTCTGTGGTAGGAGGTATCATTCAGGCAAATTTCAGGTGTTAGGTTGGTCAGGTCTAAAGTCAGCCTTGGCATTAACAGGGTAGACAATTGCATTAACTGTATGTAGGACAAAGAAAAGTAGAAAAAAAATGTGTCTAGACCACAGAAGCTTCACTCAGAAGACAAGGCCTAGAACAGCATACAAGTCCCTTGAGTAGGTGAGGGAATGAAAGTGAGAGAGAGTTGGGGGAGAGAAAGAGCTAGAGTTGAGGGGAAAGAGAGGTCTAATGGTCCTTTCTTTTTTATACCTCTTTTCTCAAATCTAAATGAACAAATGTTAATTCACAATTTTGTCCAGTATTTGGTACCTCAATACACTATATTCCTGGGTCTTCCCTAACATTGATGTGTCTCCTAATACATACACACACACACACACACACACACACACACACACACACACACACACACACACACACACACAATATCCCAGTCTGACACCTCTTTAAATGCATTAATTATTCTAAGACAGCATGAGACATCACTACCAAAGTGCAATGATTCAGAGAATTTTCAAAATAGAGATGTTTTCATTATTTTTAATTTTTGATATACAACTTCAGTGATCAATGTAAATGCTAGACTTCTAAGGAATCCAAAGCCTTATTTTTACTATTTTATCATAAATAAATCACATTATTGGCTTCATTGCCATATGTTCACTCTTCTTTAATCTCGACTTTATGCAAAGTTACGACTGGGTTTCTGAGTTTCACCTTTTGCTACCTTCGATTTTCCCTTTTTTAATTGGCATTTATATAGTTTTCAACATGAACACTAAGCTTTCAACTAGTGTAATTTTTCCTACCACCTATATGCAACTGAAGTTTCCTTTTCCCTTATATTGGAAAAGAAAGGGAAGATACTTTTAAGAAGATTGTTATCGTTTGTTAAGAATTTTCACTCTGAGTCAAGATGCTGACCATTTAGTCAAATATTCTGTGTCACCACATGATGTGACTGCATTCCCTGAACTGCAAAAAGTAAAGAATAAATTTGTTCTCAACCATACAATCATATCTTTTTTCCTGTCAATTCATACAAATAAAGCATCTACAAATTTATCTAAGCCTTTTAAAATTCTTCATTTTCACCTAATAGTTGTGATACTGACCTCCATAAATTGGCCACCTCCTGGAGGTAGATAGTGCTTCCTTTTTTCTCTTCTCAACTCATGTAGTAAACTTCCAAAAATGCAGCCCAGGCTGGAGTGCAGTGGCATGATTTTCTTACTGCAACCTCTGCCCTCTGGGCTCATGCGATCCTCCCACCTTGGCCTCCTGAGTAGCTGGGATCACAGGTGCATACCACCATGCTTGACTAGTTTTTGCATTTTTTGTAGAGACAAAGTTTCACCATGTTGCCCAGGCTGATCTCAAACTACTGGGCTCAAGTAATAGGCCTGCTTTGGCCTCCCAAAGTGCTGGTATTACAGGCATGAGCCACCATGCCTTGCCAATAGACCCATTTTTTAAAAAAAGTATTTACCCACTTAATGATTGCTTTATATTTAAAACATATATTAGGCTTCGATTCTCCAAATATGTTATTTCATGATGGTGATACTTTCACCTATCCACCAGTGGTTATTTTATTATCTAGATTAGCTTCTCCAATTCTAGTTCATTTTTCTTAAGAAGTGGTAAAGAGAATGCAAGTACATTTTCAGGTGCCAGTATGTCATAATACCAATACAAACCCAATGCATTGTAATTTTGTACAAAGGTAGAGAAATGCTTTCTGTTTTGCTTCCATTATCCTTCCAGTTAATGTCCACTATCTTACTGAAATTTTTGGCTGAAAGGTACATTCACTACTTAGCTTTAAGAAGTAGTCCATAAATAAGCCTCAGTTCCTAGAGCTGTGACTGGCTCAGAATTCTTCATTCCACAAGTGCAGTTTAATTTCACTTTAATAGCACACATAAACTTAGATGCTATTTTCCCTGTTTCTAGAAATTATGTAATAGATACAAAGATGCAGGGATGCAGACACTTTGTTTCTTATTCTAATCTCTTTTAAGTATAAAAATTCACTAGCAATCTGCAAAGTAAACAAAGAACCAAAACAAAGTAAGAATACTATGCACCAACAAAGAAGAGAAATCTACACTTAGCTTGGATATAAATATTAAATAAAAATTTTTGGTGGTGTAGCATATATCCAGAAGCTCAGCTTTACATTGATACTGACTTCAAAATCCATGGCAGAGGTTAAATCTGTAATGAAATCCCAATTTTATACATTTTTTTTTTTTTACCTTAAACATGTCACTTAGCCTCTATGGACTCAATTACTTCTTTTAAAATCTGAAAAAATTAGGTTCAATAATCTCCAAAGCCCTCCCAATTCTAGGACTTCATGAAATATATCCAGACTAATATTTTTCTTGTACTTTCTTTCAGTAGCAAATGGCTAAGGTCCAAGGTGGATTTAAGTTTCAATGATATCAATGTGGAAATTGTTCACAACATATTTTTTGTAGAACTAGTAGTTTCCTTTACATCTTGCATAGAACTGTTTTATGCCATTTAAAAGGTTTCATATCCATCTAGAACCTTGGCCTGAGAGGAAATATATAAATTAAATATTTTTCATATTTGAATAATTCTCCCCTCCATGTGGGAAATTTTGAATTTCAAATCTGTTTATCAGTATTTTTAGTAGCAAAAAGAAAATATTAAATATTCAACAGGCATCTCAAATAACCACTGCCACAGCTCTAAAAGAGGACAAATTATGTTATTTTAGCACAGTCTTTTCAAAAAGCTTGTTTCTCATCGTAGCACTACTACTTTCTTCAGACGGGATTCACCAGTGAATATACTAGTACTGGTGATCTCTAAGCCTATCATGATTATTTCTTTTAAGAAAAAATAAAAAATCTCACACCATGCTTTTACATAAAGATGGTCAACTCTGAATTAGTAGAACCACAGAATTCTCAGGAGGGTTATCATGCCTTGGGGAAAAGGCTTTAAAAACTGATACAGCAGCCCATGTGACTACACTGGTGTAAAAGCAGAGGTTACAACTCAAGTGTTTACCATCTGCTAATCTCCTCCCTCCTCTGTAAAGTGGCCAGTCATTTTGATGTCTACCAAGCAAAAACAGAATAACCATGAGGCTAATTCAAGTTTGCCTTTAACTCTAAAGGAGTTGGAGTGGCAAATTCCACTATGCCTTCAATAGGTCTATTTTATATCTCTTCCTCCTCTCCTCTTCCTCCCTTTTCTTCTTCTCTCCTTCCTTTTTCTCCCCTTTCTCCCCTTCCTCTTTCCCCTCCCCCTCCTCTCCTCTTTTCTCCTTTTCTTTCCTTTTTTTCTTCCTTCCTTTCTTTCTTGCTGCTACTAATTTTTGTAGAAATCTACCAAAATGTGAAAAATTCTAATGGCAAGGCTCCAGAATAATGAAAAGAAACCTGAAATCAATTGTGTTCACTAACATCCATTAAAAAAATGTTCAAAAAGTCACAGATCAATAGCATATGTGAATTATATGACACAGAGTCCAATTATCCTTCTCCATTCATTTAAAACTGCTTCTTTTACTTTAACATACACTTATGTATATGACCAGAAGCTGAACTATCTTATTACATATCTGAAGATTGCTTCTTTAGATAAATCTTTAATATAGAACTGCTGTCCCTTTCTCATAAAAGTAGATGTAAAAAAAAAATCTCTTTAAGATTTCTAGTTGGTCTAACGATAAACCACCAGTTATCACATTGTTAAAATATATTACACTTGCTCCTTATATTATTTTTAAATATGGTTTTTATCTAAAAATTCTAGAGTTATTAATTTGTGGAAAACCTTATAAGAATCTCTCCATTATTTCCAGGGAAGATAGCATATCAATATACTGAATCAATCATTTAAAAATCAGGTTAACTATGAGAAATTTTACTTTAGAGACAAGACTACTAGTTTATATATTTATAATACAGAGCACCCTCTGTGTTTTCATATTTTGGCAAAGGCTACTTTTAAATAATAGATCTTTAGATTCCACATAAAGAATTTAAATCAAAATTTACCTTCCACATAAAATAACTCCTCAGCTACTCTTTATCTGCCTATATCGTTGTCATCTGCTCTGCAGCAAGTAAAGCATTAGATTCAGAAAAATAATAGTCTTTTTTAAAAGTCTATAATACACACTTTAAGAAAATGAGATGCAAGCTTAAAATGGAATACATTTCTCCTTAAGTTAAAAATGTAATTTTAAATATATCAAAATGTTCACAGAATCTAAATATTATAAAATTAAATATATACAATTATGAACTGGGTTTTAATTTAATGCATCTCTTTACCACAATAAAGGTGCCCCCAAAGTGATACTGCATTTTAGAATCATGTTCAAAACCCTGGGTTTGTATTCAGATTGCAGGTTGGCTACCAGCTCTGTGACTTAGCAAGTTACTCACTTTCATTAAGCTTTAGTTTTCAAATCTTTCAGTGTAGGTATTAGGAAGGCATACTATGGAGAGTTACTGTGGGGATTTAGTAGGAAAGCACTTAAGAAATGTTACCTCTTATTACTACTACTATTTTTAAAAGGCAACTCAAATTTGCCACAAGTCCATTGTTCCATACACAAGAAAAAAAGAAAGATGAAAATATAAACCACTAGAAAGAAAACATGAATTATAGATATTTGGCGCAAAGCAAATCTGATGCATGAACAAATATTTGACAGCATTATGTGTAGTAAAGATTAGCATAAATGAAAAGGGATGCTCTTAACTCATATATTAAACAATATTTTACCAGTCTATATTATGTGCCAGGCTCTTTTCTAAATATTACCCGAAGTAGAAAACTAGAAAACATAAACTCAGCTTCACTGAAAATTTGTTGATGGCATTTTAAAAGAAAAGTCAAACAATTTATGTATAAAATTTAAACAGTAGGCCGGGCATGGTGGCTCACGCCTGTAATCCCAGCACTTTGGGAGGCTGAGGCAGGCGGACCATGAGGTCAGGAGTTCAAGACCAGACTGGCCAATATGGTGAAACCCCCTCTCTACTAAAAAATAAAAAAATTAGCTGGGCATGGTGGCTCATGCCTGTAATCCCAGCTACTTGGGAGGCTGAGGTAGGAGAATTGCTTGAACAGGGAACTGGGAGTCAGTCGGAGGTTGCAGTGAGCCGAGATCCACTGAACTCCAGCCTGGGCTACAGATTGAGACTCTATCTCAAAAAAAAAAAAAAAATTAAACAGTAACAATAATAGGTCCTCAGCTGGGGGCAATAATTCACACCTGTAATTCTAGCACTTTGCAAGGCTGAAGCAGAAGGATCACTTGAGGCCAGGTGTTTGAGACAGCCTGGGTAACACAGTAACACCCCATCTCTATAAAAAATGTATTAATTAGCCAACCATAATGACTCACATGTGTAGTCCTAGCTACTCAGAAGGTAGAAGGATCGTTTCAGCCCAGGAGTTCAAGGCTGCATATGATAGTACCACTGTACTCCAGCCTGGGTAACAGAGAGAGACCCCGCCTCAAATAATAATAATAATAATAATAAGTCCTATTTCTTTCTTATCTATGCTATCTCTGTATCAAACACAACTGTTTCTATTATCTCTACACTACAAGCTTAAATATTTTTTAAGTGCACTATCAGTGGCATGATTACAAATATAAGCATTACAACAGTTAACATTTATTGAGCCTTTACCATGAGTTAGGTAAAGATGATGATACCAATCATCATCGCATTTCATCATCATAGAACCCTAAGAGGTAAGTATTACTAATTCTGTATTACCAATCAGAAATCAAGGTCACACACAATAAGTGGAGCCAGGACCTACCCAAAAGCCAATTTTCTGAAATGCTATGTTCCACTGATGATGGAATAAGTGAATGCTATCTATAGAAACCGAGTCAGACAACATCATTGCATTACTTTTCTATGGCATTAAAGCAATCACTATTATTTAATATTAGTTCCCTAAGTGTAATATGATATATTTTAATATACCATATTTTTTTTGAGAGGGAGTCTCTTTTGCCCAGGTTGGAGTGCAGTGGTGCAATCTTGGCTCACTGCAACCTCTACCCTCTCACCCCCGAGTTCAACAATTCTCCTGCCTCAGCCTCATAAGTAGCTGGGATTACAGGCATGTGCCACCACAACGAGCTAATTTTTTATTTTTAGTAGAGATGAGGTTTCACCATGTTGGCCAGGCTGGGTCTCAAACTCCTGACCTCAGCCTCCCCAAGTGCTAGATCACAGGCATGAGCCACCACCGCACCCGGCCAATATACCATACATTTAAAATGTGGGCTCTTGTTTCATTTGTAAGATTTTGGCTCAATATCGCTTCTTAAAAATGTATTTTTGAAATACTTCCATTTTGGTTTAGAAACACATATACACAAAAGTGGAACAAATTAGTAATGGGAAAAATGATGTTTATGGAAGGAAAAAGAGGCCCCTTTTGTACGCAGATTCCTCTAGCAAACTGCATAGAAATAAGAAATGAGTATAATTTAGTTTGAATTCTTTAGCTTCTTTCCACTCAACTATGCTTTATTTTTACATAGGCCATACGACAATTCTTTCATTAATTTACTTATTTTTGCAACAGGTTTATGTTATGTATTTTGAGGTATAAATTTTTAAAATTATTTTCAGATTATAAGTAACATTTTAATAATTTGTAATATTCTTTAAATTCATTTTTATTAATTTATTTTTCCTGTTCTTTATACAAAAAGTTGAGGGTCACTAATAATATAAGATTATATCTTAAGTGTCTGAAATAGGAATATCCAGAGTTATAATGTCTTCTACATTGTAAAATATAATAAAACTTATGTTTTTTATTTGTCTTAGGAAAAAGAATAGGTACATAAACAATTGTCATTCTTTTCCCATCTCTCAAAATAACCTTATTATTGAGGGGTGGTTAATATGAATGAATAAATAAGAAAAATAATAAGCGACAAATGCATAGTTTGAAAACTATCACATATGAAATTATTTTATGACTATTATTTTAATAGCAAATTGCTGAATTAAGGCTCTCACTCTATTTCACAGTCTTACTCTGATTATTTGATATACTAAATTGAGCTTGATTACTAAAGCAAATATATTCCCAAACATTCTTCATGCTTTAGTATTCATAAATAAATAGTATACCTGTTTCTATTTAAGAAGGAAAGTATCTAATTTTTTAATTTAAATCAAGAAGTTTTGGCACGTCCCCTCTTCTGTCATTCAAAGTACCTACCTTGGTTTAAGGAATTATAAGCATCTTCTTAAAAACATATGTGTATGTAATCTTTCTCCCCTCTCTCTTATAGACACACACACACAATTTGTTTTCCTTCCACCTAAGAGACTTTTTTATAACTTTCTTTTTTCAGTATAGATATGAAATTCATATATTCTTATCTATTATGATTGTTAATTAAGTAATATACTGCCTCCTTCTCCCCCCAAAAAGCATTTCACAGGCATTTGTACAGATACACTTGGTGAGGCAAATTAAAAGCAAACAGAAGCTATCAATGTGTATACACACAGGATGGGAGGGAGGGGGAAGATGGAAGATGGAAAAGAAGGGAAGGGTAAGAAGGGGGAGGAGGGGAAGTGACAAAGCAAATACCCATATAGAAAAATGCCAGTGTTAGGGGAATTGGGGTGAAAAGTATACAGGAACTCTTTTTGTTATTCTCGTAACTTTTCTGTGTCACTATTTCAATTTTTTTTTTTTTTTCAAATCAAGGCAAAATTAGAAGTCAGAGTGGAACAGAAAACAACTTGGAACTACAAAGTCATTTACACTTGTGAGGAGTGGGCCAAAAATTTAGTTATAAGCTTTATAACAACCAACAGGAAGCAAAAAACACAATAAAGTATATGAGCCATTGTCCATAAGATAAATAAAGATCATTGTTCAGGGAAGAAAACACAACTATTTCTGGCTCCTGGTACTGAAATAGAAAGAAATTTATCCCATGTGTTCTGAATGTCCTCAATAACATTTTTATAGTATATAAAATAAAAGTTTGATAGGGCTGTTTTGTATAGCATCATTCGTATTGAGCCAAAAGCCTAATGCCAAAGTGAAATTCAGTAAAAGCAATTCTAAAGAATACAAAACTAGGAGACCCAAATATACAGCTAGCTCCCAAACAGCTTTGTTACACTCAAGGAAAAGATCATAGAATATAAGAACAGAAACCCTGCACAATTTTCAGAGAATTATTCCAAAATCCTGTTTGCCTTGATTAGACTTCTGGTAAATATTAAATCTCAAGAAAAAGCTTCATTCTCTGCAAGAAGCTAACAAAACTCTTTTTTGTTGCGGCTTAAATCAAGAGCCATATCCTTGAATAAGCTGTCAGGCTGGGGGTGAAATTAATACACTTATTTATCAATTTACAAAGTTTAATGACTTTGTAGGGACATAAACCTGGATGAAGATCATCTTAACACAAAAACAAATCAGCAACTGACCTGTAAAGTTCTAATTCAGTGCCAAGACAATTCTAGCCTGTAAAAATTTTAAGCATATGCCTACTTTTGTAGCCACAAAATGTCCACAGAACAACATGTTACTGAAAATGATAAAATGCCTGAGTCTACTCTTCAGTATGCACTGTTAACCATATGTACACCTGGGTAACTGAAAGGATTATAAAGCATTGTTATCCATATAACTGAGTAAATTACTAGAGAATTCATACTCAAACTTCAATATTAGAACAGTTCATGTGTACCAGTTTTTCTTCTTACTCTGGAAATAAAAGCATACCACATGCTTAATCCTTTTCCTGATCCTTAGTTTCAAAGGGGAGTAACTTTAACAGCCATTTGTGAGACTGGCCGGAAAGGCAGACATAGGCATTCATGTGGTATTTACAATATCAGGCTAAAATAATTGTCATAAGTATGTCTTTTTCACTAGAATCTGAGGAAGGGGATCATAGGCTGAAACTTGAGTGTGCATGGAAATCACCAAGCGTACTTTTTTCAAATGTAGAAGTATAATTTTAAACAAAATCATCTATATAGCTCAGAATGGTATATTTAAAAACCTTGTTTTGTATATAGGATTTGTAAAATATGCTCTAAGCTAACGTTCACTGCAAAATAAAAAAATCAATACATAGATAAAACATAGTTCTGCAATCAGTACAACACTGAAAACGGAACAAAAATGCCAGAAATATAAATGATAATGCAGATAATGATTTTTATGTATAACAACCTAACTTTGGGGTCATTAAAATAATTTGGTTAACATTTAATACACCTTTCACAGTAGTCGTGAGAGAGAGAGAGAAAGAGAGAGGGAGAGAGACTCGCAATAAAAAACAGGATTAAGCAGTCAGTTACCTCCATGTGTTTGTTCATTCATCAGGCAGTTACTGAGCACCTAATATGTGCCAGGCACTGTGATGAGGCAAGAGGTACAGCTACAGTCCTTGCCTTTGAGAAGCTCATGATCAGTTGCTATTCCCCACTAATAAAGAGATTCAAGAAACCAATCAGGAAGGAGAAGAATGAGAGGTAAGATAACCATAAGAAATGACTAACAAAGGGGCCATACTTGTATTTATTTTCCACTTTAGTATCTACTTTCCCAATTACACTCCCGTTCAGTTCTCAACTTTGTAACCATCAACATGAAGAAACATAATAAAAAGGAAGAAAATTGGGACAGAATATGTAATATTAAAAGTGCCCATTTAGCTATGTGATTTTAGCATATTTAAAAAAAAGGTAGCCGGGAGTGGTGGCTCACACCTGTAATTCCAGCACTTTGGGAGGCTAAAGCGGGTGGATCACTTGAGGTCAGGAGTTTCAAACCAGCCTGGTCAAGATAGTGAAACCGCATCTCCACTAAAAATATAAAAATTAGTAGGGCATGGTGGCATGTGCCTGTAATCCCAGCTACTCTGGAGGCTGAGGTAGGAGAATTGCTTGAACTTGGAAGGCAGAGGTTGCAGTGAGCCAAGATCACTCTGTTGAACTCCAGGCTGGGCAAAACAAACAAACAAACAAACAAAAAAACCTGACAAATATAGAAACTGATATTTACTATAAGCAAGACTTCAAAAGGCAATTAAGTAATACGTTCACTGTGTGGGCTATCTCACTGCAGGGTCTGCCAGAGCTGACACAGCCATGGTCTCCTTTTCTCCCAATTAAGAGTTGTCATTACCAGAACAATTTCACCAAGAAATTTTAACTATTTAGTTCAAATTAGAAATGTCAAAATTAAGACTCTGAAAAAGAAACTCATGGAACACTTAGCACAACAAAATGATTGCTAACAAGACACAACAACTGATGTGCTGTTCAGCCACACTTGAACATCACATCAAGAGCAGTTCAGTGCTCCCTCATTTGCCCTGTAAGGCACTGGCAGTTACCTCAGAGGAGGATAAGGCAATAAAATGGTCTGAACTCTCAATCTGTAGTTTGCTCATAAATATATGAAATATGAAATGACCTATTCAAAATACAAAAAAAGACTTAAAATTCAAGTGTCACACTAGACTCACAGTTCTAATGTACTTTTAAAAATACAATAATAATTTTTATGAATTCTTCAGAGGATGCTGAATTACGGAAATTTAAGACTTAGTCCAATTCTTTCTCAACAACCAAAGAAGTCAGGTGTACTACTATAATTCCATACATGGATAAGAACTGGTACAGTCATTAACTTGTCAAATGATGACTTTTTCAAGGTGTATTTTTAGGAGAAAACATTTACATGTATGTCACAATAGATAATGAACTGCAAATTAATAAGAAAAAATGAACAGGTCAATAGAAAATCAGGTAAAGGATATGAACCAAGCAATTCATGGAATAAGTACAAAGGTTAATAAACATGAAAAGAGATGAGTGTTTATTGATTTGTAGTCTTTCCCCAGCTCCCCCCACCTCTATTAGAATGTAAGTTCCATCAGCCCAGAGACCACAACTGTCTAGTTCACTGCTATATCCCTAAGGGCCTGGAACACAGGAAGTGGTTGTTAAATTTTGCTGAATAAACAAACAAATGAATAAACCTGACTAAAAATTAAAAAAAAAAAAAACAAATGAAAATAGTATACTACTTACTAACTTATAGGACTGGCAAAAACTGCAAAGATTAAGAATATCAAACAGGAGGGCAAGAAGAGATGGTACTCTCATCTCTACTCACCCCCTTTTGGGGAGTATAGCTTAATACAGCTTTGTGGATGAGAATGACAATACCCTAATAATGTACTCCTAAGAATCCATCCTACAAATTAAAGTGCTGGTACGTAATGGTGTATAAACCAGAATACTCACAGATATACCATTTGTGAAAGCAGAAAGATGGAAAATGCTAAGAGGAATATTATGAAGACATTCTAAATAATGCTATAGATCTGTGTGTATTAATATGGAAAGATATATACTAATGAAGAAAGATGTCCATGATAGTTGGTTGAAAAACACAGGTATACTAATATATATAGTGATATACTATTTTTTTTAGATGGGGTCTCACACTGTCACCCAGGCTAGAGTGCAGTGGTGTGACCTCAGCTCACTGCAACCTCCACCTCCTGGGTTCAAGCATTTCTCCTGCCTCAGCCTCCCGAGTAGATGGGACTACAGGTGCGTGCCACCACGCTTGACTAATTTTTTATATTTTTAGTTGAGATGGGGTCTCACCATGTTAGCCAGAATGGTCTCGATCTCCTGACTGACCTCGTGATCTGCCTGCCTTGGCCTCCCAAAGTTCCGGGATTATAGGCGTAAGCCACTGCACCCGGCGTGCTATACCATTTTTTTAAATTTAAGAAATGTCTGCTTCCATGTTTTTTCCAGCACATATATATTCTTACAACTCAGAAAAAAAGTCTGGAAGAGCACATAGAACTGTTAGTAGTTCTTACTTCTAGGGAGTATAGGGAATGTTTTATTTTTTCTTTTGGAGAGGGGAAACAACTTTGTTATAAGCGTGTATTACACAATAAAAATTTTACATATTTAAAATAAAAAACAAAAAATAGGCTTTTAAGTCATTTAAATCAATTTATATATTAAAATTGTAGCCAGAAAAATGCTACCCGTTAATCTAGAAAATTTAATCAATACAAGTATAGTTTTATAGTACAATGATACAATCTGAAAACAATATTCTCAACACATGTGAAGGTACTACTTTGAGAATGTTCATACACCTGGCTATTTTTTAAATAGGCCACGTCTCATGTACCCACACAAGTTTTCACTCTGCCTGAAATGTGCTATTCCCTCACCTTTCTCCACTTACCCACTCCTCACCACTTTCATTGCCTAGAAAGTGTCAAACTTACCCTTTAAGATACAACTCAACTCTCTGAAAAACTTTCCTGTTGTGACATAAAGAAAACATTCAAGGCAAATGATTTCTTAAAAGAATTAAACATTTTCTCTGATACAGATAATTCTAATTCTTGCTAATTTTTAGAGTAATAAAAAGTTACTTCAATGAAAACAAAATAGTCATTACTTTTAATTACCCAGATATTCCTACATTTTCTAAAAGTCTCCATGTGCTTATAGAAACATAGCCAAAGGCTTCAAAACAATTCCTGATCTGGGAAAAATACAAATGAATTGTTGGATATCAACATGAACTAGACATGTTTTGTTTAGAAAGTTATCATTTCTGACAGATTTTCCAAAATGAATCTAAATTTGTTGATGTTACAAAAATAACATAATAATGTATTTTTGCTCTACGTCAATTTAAATGTCTTCCAAATGATGTAATAATATGCATAAAAATAACTGTGCCAGGCAATAACTGGTATTCCAAATTCCACCTGGGGAAATGAATTTTATGGCTATACTATAAACTTCTAAAATACTGAAGCTTTAATAGATATGTTGACACAACCTTAACCATAACAGCTCTAGCAACTGCTGCTGTAATCAATCTGTCAGTTTCTATAATGCCTATGACAAATCCATTAATATGAATGATGTACACTTCACATAGCGCACTACAAGGCAACCACACAAGTTATGTCATCTCCATTCTGAGTAGCAAATCAGTAATCAATATTTGTAAAAGCAGCAGCTAATCCTTTGTAAAATCACTGGTTCAGTGATTGAGGAGTTTGCTCAATCCACACAGTTAATCCCTCTTCATCTGCTTGAGCCCTCTCTTTATCCCAGCCTCTTACAGTGCTAGCTATGGCAGATTAATACATCTCCACATGCTAAACATGACCTGACAATTGACACAGGATATTGCTGACAGGATAAGCTCTACAAACACTGGCCTTTTAAAAAGGAAGCTTACAATTAACATTCAGAAACCCAAAGTTTACAAACAGGCTCACTACTATCCTTCCCAACTCCAGTCATCTGATTTATTGAGCTCACCCTCCTTGGGAAATATATCCCTATTTTTGGTTTGAACAAGTCTTGTTAGTGATTGTAGAATGCTTATTCAAAAGCAAGTCCTATTATCCATCTTTAAAATAAAGGTAAATACAAGATTTCTGGCCAAGAAAAGAGGCCTATATGTAGAGAACCATTTGGAGAATTCCTATTTGTGAAGTAAAAGTGACAGTACTCAGCTACTTCAAAGTTCTACATTTGAAGAAAATCTCAAAAAAAAGTATCTTAATGCTTAAAACAAAACTTTGAGTGAAAAAAAGATGCATTTCCATACTAAAAAGTGATTAGCAATACAGTAAGTAAAGTGCTCTGTGCTAAAAGAAACATATTTTAAAGATACAAAATAAAAAGTCTAATCATCCCTAACAATTAGATGATATGACAGATCCCTTTTTAGGAATTACATTAAATTGTACTTCAAGATCCAACATAAATTTCCTTAACAGAGTTATTTCAATTCAAATAGTCCATGAATCCTTGGAATTCAAACTAGTTGAAGTTTTAAACTAACTGAAACTACTTCAAAGAAAACAAAATGCAAATTCATGTCAAAGTAATAGTAAAAATTAAGCCTAGAAATAAATTATTTCCTAACCCAAGACAGTAAATGAAATTAATTTTTTAGATTAAATTGATTTTTTTATAAAGACAACAAAACTACTTCATATATACAACTTCTAGTTATGGTCATGTTCCCTTCTCTATCAATGGGAAATACATTCCAAGATCCCCAGTGGATGCCTGAAACTAGAGATAGTACTGAACCCTACATATACTATGGTTTTTCCTATACAAATACAACTGTGATAAGGTTTGATTTATAAATTAGGCACAGTAAAAATATAACAACAATTAATAATAAAATAAAACAATTATATTAATAATACTGTAATAAAAGTTAAATTAATGTGGTCTCTCTCAAATATGTTATTATACTATAATTTACCTATTTTCAGTTACCCTGGCGGGTAACTGAAACCATAGAAGCAAAACCTCAGATAAGGGGAGGCTACTGTAGTTGTGTCAAATTTAGGTGGAATATCAACCAAGCGATTACATCTTATAGTTTTCATTCCTCCTTAAGAGAAAGAGGAGGACACAGGAAGGCTATAAAGGAGTAATATGAAGGGATCAGGAGAGAACTTTCTGACTAGAAGCCGAAAGTGTACAGAATTTTAGAAGAGAAATGAATCAACAGTCAATAGTATAAGTTGTTTCAGAAAGGCCAAGAAAGAGAACTACTGGAAATTGTTCACTGAATACAGAAATTAAGAGGATATAGTGATCTTGTTGAGATATCAGGGAAGAGGTAGTATGGGCAGAAGGTAGTCTACAGTAATGAAGGAATAAAATGGGAGAGAGTAGAACAGGGAAAACATAAGTGGTCTTTAAAAAAAATCAGTAGTGAAGAGGAGGAGAGAGAAAACAAAAACCAGAGAGGAAAGGATTTCCAGTTTTATTTCTAATTCAATTATTTGTAGCAATATTCTCTGTTCCATATCAAGTTACATTTTAATGCAACATAGTCTTCAAAATAACTAAAAGCCAATACTGCAATTTAAAAATGTAATAATTTTAACCTGATTTAGAAATAATAAATTCATCTGTAATGTTAAAAATGAGTAACAGCTTAAAAACAATAACTAACATTTGAAAATTTAGGCTGACATCTCCAATGTAGTGCATAGATATACAGTATGTTGCATATTTTAAAAATGCAATCTTACAATTTAAAGACTTTTTCAGATATTAAGCAAAAGAATTTGCTTGTCAGTGGAATTTGCTATAAAGGGAATTATACACATCACCAAATCCTACAAGACAACTGGCTCTAATTAGCTTTACTGAAGGAAGCTAAGGCACAGAGTGAATAAAAAGACAGCAATACTAGTTCAACATTATAGGTGAGGCCAAGCATGGTGGCTCATGCCTATAATCCTAGCACTTTGGGAGGCCAAGGTAGGCAGAGTGCCTGAGCTCAGGAGTTCAACACCAGCGTAGGCAAGATGGGGCAATTCCGTTTCTATGAAAAATACAAAAAATTAGCCAGATGTGGTGGCGCGTATCTGTATTCCCAGCAACTTGGGAGGCTGAGGCACAAGAATCGCTTGAACCCAAGAAGCAGAGGTTGCAGTGAGCTGAGATTGTGCCATTGAACTCTAGCCAGGGCAACACAGACTTTGTCTCCAGTGTGTGTGTGTGTGTGTGTGTGTGTGTGTGTGTGTGTGTGTGTGTGTGTGTGTGTGTGTTTTGTGTGTGTGTGTGTACATATAATGGGGTGACCTTTCCATATCAAGAATGTGTATAACATAAGTAGAGAAGTTTGCTAGCTGCTAAGAAAAATAAATTTCAAAACTCTTTTGAACCATAAAAATAACTTACAGGCCACAATCACCAATCCTATTTCATACTATCTTGAAACAGTGACATTTCCCTGGTACATTTAAATTATGATATTGCAAAGTTCAATTTATTCATAGCTTTTTTAAAAAAAACACATCTACTGCAGCTACTTGGGAGGCTGAGGTAGGAGGATTGCTTGAGCCTAAGAGGTCAAGGCTGCTGTGAGTTGTGAATGCACTGCTGCACTCTAGCTTGGGTGACAGAGTGAGACCTGTGTCTAAAAGAATTTAAATTTAAATTTAAAAAAATCCACACATCTATTATACAAACTATATATTTATTCATATTGAAATCTTTTTGTTCTATTGCTAGCCATCTTTGAATTGCCTTTGAATCTTAAGACTTTAGACATACAATTAATGTTCTCTCCCATATAAACACATACACGTTTATGTAAAATGTATATATATGTGTATCATGCACACATACACATGCAATGCTGCCCAATATATCCTAAAGAAGCTAATGACTGCCTTAAAAAAAAATAGTGGGAGGATGATCCAAGATGGCCAAATAGGAACAGCTCTGGATTGCAGTTCCCAGCGAAAATGGAGAGGGTGGGTAATCACCGCATTTCCAAACAAATTTTTACTGCCCACAAACCAGGAGATTCCCAGGCAAAAGAGCAGTACAAGTCTCCAGCGCTGCTATTTCAGCCGGCGCAGCACATCTCCACACAAAAACTCACACAAATACAGGTGCCATTTCAACTAGCAGCTGTTATACCTAGGAGACAGAGTCACCTGTTCAACTGAAGAAAAGGGGGCTGAAACAGGGAACCAGGTGATCTGGCTTGGCCGGTCCCACCCCCACAAAGACCAGCAATCTGAAACACACTGGATTGAGAGTTTCACAACAAGCACAACTGGACCTGGGACGGTCCAGCTCTATGAGAATGGCATCCGCCATTACCAAGGCAGTCTACCACTACCAAGGCAGTCTGCCATTACAGAGGCAGTCCACCATTACCGAGGAAGTCCGCCATTACCAAGGCAATCCACCATTACCAAGGCAGTCTGCCATTACAGAGATAGTCTGCCATTACTGAGGCAGAGCACCATTACCGAGGCAGTTCTAACTATATCCCTATAAACAAAACTGAAAGGAAGTTCACACAGCAGCTGGGCAGAGCCCACGGCAGCTCAGAAACACCTCTGCTGGCAGACTGTGACTAGGCTACCTCCTTGCTGGGCAGGGCATCTCTGAAAAAAGGCAGAAGCATGACAGGAACTTATAACTAAAGCCCCACCTACCCGGGACAGAGCACCTGGGAAAAAAAGGCGGTTATGAGTTCTGCTGCAGCAGACTCTGCCCAGCAGCTCTGAACAGAACAACAGAGCTCACAGCTCAGGACCTGAGCTCCTATAAGGGTAGACTGTCTCCTCAAGCAGCTCCCCAACCCCCATATATCCAGAGACACCTCATAAAGGAGAGCTCAGGCTGACAACTGGTGGGTATCCTTCTGCAAAAAGATAACAGAAGAAGAAACTGGCAGCAACCCTTACTGTTCTGCAGCCACTGCAGGTGATCCCCAGGCAAGCAGGGTCTGGAGTGGATCTCCAGCAGTCCTACACTAGAGAGGCCTGACTGTTAGAAGGAAAACTAAGGAACAGAAAGAAATAACTTCATCAGCAACAAAAAGGACATCCACTCAGAGACCCCATCTGGAAGTCACCAACTACAAAGACAATAGGTAGATAAATCCACAAAGAGGGGAAGAAACCAGTGCAAAAAGGATGAAAACACCCAAAATCAGAATGCCTCTCCTCCTCCAAGGGATCACACTCCTCACCAGCAAATGAACAAGGCTAGATAGAGAATGAGTCTGAGGAATTCACAGAAACAGGCTTCAGAGGGTAGGTAATAACTAACTTCTCTGAGCTAAAAGAACATGTTCTAACATAATGCAAAGAAACTAAGAACTTTGAAAAAAGGTTTGATGAAATGCTAACGAGAATAAACAGCTGAGAGAGGAAAATAAATCAATTGATGGAGCTGAAAAACACAACATGAGAACTTCACAAAGCATACACAAGTTTCAACAGCCGAATTGACCAGGCAGAAGAAAGGATATCAGAGACTGAATATCAACTCAATGAAATAAAATGAGAAGGCAAGATTAGAGAAAACAGAGTGAAAAGAAATGAACAAAGCATCCAAGAAATATGGGATTATGTGAAAAGACCTAATCTACGTTTGATAGGTGTACCTCAATGTGATAGAGAAAATGAATCCAAGCTGGAAAACACTCTTCAGGATATCATCCAGGAGAACTTCCCCAACCTAGCAAGGCAGGCCAATATTGAACTCCTGGAAATAAAGAGAACACCACAAAGATATTCCTCAAGAAGAGCAACCCCAAGGCACATAATCATCAGATTCACCAGGGTTGAAAAGAAGGAAAAAATACTAAGGGTAGGCAGAGAGAAAGGCCGGGTTACCCACAAAGGGAAGCCCATCAGACTCACAGTGGATCTCTCGGCAGAAATCCTACAAGCCGGAAGAGAGTGAGGGCCAATATTCAACATCCTTAAAGAAAAGAACTTTCAACCTAGAATTTCATATCCAGCCAAACTAAGCTTCATAAGTGAAAGAGAAATAAAATCCTTTACAAACAAGCAATTGCTGAGAAATTTCATCACCACCAGGCCTGCTTTACAAGAGCTCCTGAAAGAAGCACTAAACATAGAAAGGAACAACTACTACCAGCCACTCCAAAAACATATCAAATGATAAAGAGCATCAACACAATGAAGAAACTGTGTGAACTAATGGGCAAAACAACCAACTAGCATCAAAATGGCAGGATCAAATTCACATGTAACAATATTAACCTTAAATGTAAATGGGCTAAATGCCCCAATCAAAAGACACAGACCAGCAAATTGGATAAAAAGTCAAAACCCATTGGTGTGCTATATCCAGGAAACTCATCTCATATGCAAGGATACACATAGGCTCAAAATAAAGGGATGGAAGAAGATTTACCAAGGAAGTGGGAGAGAAAAAAAAAAAAAAAAGCAGGCAGGAGTTGCAATCCTAGTCTCTGATAAAATAGACTTTAAACCAACAAAGATCAAAAGAGACAAAGAACGGCATTACATAATGGTAAAAGGATCAATGCAATAAGAAGAACTAAAAATCCTAAATATATATACACCCAATACTGGAGCACCCAGATACCTAAAGCAAGTTCTTAATGAACTGCAAAAAGACTTAGACTCCCACACAATAATAGTGGGAGACTTTAACACTCCACTGTCAATATTAGACAGATCAATGAGATACAAAATTAACAAGGACATCACGACTTGAATTCAGACCTGGACCAAACAAATCTAATAGACATTTACAGAACTCTCCACCCCAAATCCACAGAATATATATTCCTCTCAGCACCGCATCATACCTACTCTAAAATTGACCACATAGTTGGAAGTAAATCACTCCTCAGCAAATGCAAAAGAATGGAAATCATAACAAACAGTCTCTCACACCACAGTGCAATCAAATTAGAACTCAGAATTCAGAAACTAACTCAGAACCACACAACTTCATGGAAATTGAACAACTGCTTCTTGAATGTTGACTGGATAAACAATGAAATGAAGGCAAAAATAAAGATATTCTGAGAAGCCAACAAGAACGAAGACACAACATACCAGAATCTCTCGGACATACTTAAAGCAGTATCTGGAGGAAAATTTATAGCAATAAATGCCTACATGAGAAGCAAGGAAAGATCTAAAATTGACACCCTATTGTCAAAATTGAAGGAGCTAGAGGTGCAAGATAAAAAAACTCAAAAGCTATCAGAAGACAAGAAATAACTAAGATCAGAGCAGAACTGAAGGAGACAGAGACACAAAACACCCTTAAAAAAAAAATCAATAAATCCAGGAGCTGGTTTTTTTAAAAGATCAACAAAATAGACTACTAGCCAGGTTAGTAAAAAAAAGAAAAGAGGGAATAATCAAATAGATGCAATAAAAAACAATTAAGGGGATATCACCACTGATTCCACAGAAATACAAACCATCATCAGAGATTACTACAAACAACTCTATGCACATAAACTGGCAAGCCTGGAAGAAATGGATAAATTCCTGGACACTTGCACCCTCCCAAGCCTAAACCAGGAAGATGTCGAAACTCTGAATAGACCAATAACAAGGGCTGAAGTTGAGGCAGCAATTAATAGCCTCCCAACCAAAAAAAGCACAGGTCCATACGGGCTCACAGCCAAATACTATGAGACATACAAAGAGGAGCTGGTACCATTCCTTCTGAAACTATTCCAAACAATCCAAAAAGAGGGAATCCTTCCCAAATCATTTTATGAGACCAACATCATCCTGATACCAAAACCTGGCAGAGACTCAACACGAAAAGAAAACTTCAGGCCAATATCCATGATGAACATAGATGTAAAAATCTTCAATAAAATACTGGCAAACCGACTGCAACAGGACATAAAAAAGCTTATCCATCACGATCAAGTAGGCTTCATCCTGGGGATGCAAGGCTGGTTCAACATACTCAAGTCTACAAACCTAATCCACCACATAAACAGAACCAAAGACAAAAACCACATGATTATCTCAATAGATGCAGAGAAGGGCATTGACAAAATTCAACAGCCCTTTATGGTAAAAACTCTCAATTAACTAGGTATCAACAGAACGTATCTCAAAATAATAAAACTATTTACGACAAACCCATAGCCAATATCATACTGAATGGGCAAAAACTGGAAGCATTCCCTTTGAAATCTGGCACTAGACAAGGATGCCCTCTTTCACCACTCCTATTCAATATAGTATTGGAAGTTCTAGCCAGAGCAATCAGGCAAGAAAAAGAAATAAAGGGTATTCAATTAGGAGAGGAGGAAGTCAAATTGTCTCTATTTGCAGATGACATGATTGCATTATTTAGAAGACCCCATTGTCTTAGCCCAAAATCTCCTGAAACTGATAAGCAACTTCAGCAAAGTCTCAGGATACAAAATCAATGTGCAAAAATCACAAGCATTCCTATACACCAATAACAGACTTAAAGAGAGCAAAATCAAGAATGAACTGCCATTCACAATTGCTAAAGAGAATAAAATAACTAGGAATACAACTAACAAAGGATGTAAAGGACCTCTTCAAGGAGAGCTACAAACCACTGCTCAATGAAATAAGAGAGGACACAAACAGATAGAAAAACGTTCCATGCTCATGGTTAGGAAGAATATCATGAAAATGGCCATACTGCCCAAAGTAACTTATAGATTCAACACTATCCCCATCAAGCTACCAATGACCTTCTTCACAGAACTGGAAAAAAACCCCTTAAATGTCATATGGAACCAAAAAAGAGCCCGCATAGCCAAGTCAATGCTAAGCAAAAAGAACAAAGCTGGAGACATCATGCTACCTGACTTCAAGCTATACGACAAGTCTACAGTAATCCAAACAGCATGGTACTGCTACCAAAACAGAGATATAGACCAATGGAACAGAATAGAGGCCTCGGAGGCAACACAACACATCTACAACCATCTTATCTTTGACAAACCTGAGAAAAACAAGCAATGGGGAAAGGATTCCCTGTTTAATAAACGGTGCTGGGAAACTGGCTAGCCATGGGCAGAAAGCAGAAACTGGACCCCTTCCTGACACCTTACACTAAAATTAACTCCAGATGGATTAAAGACTTAAACATAAGACCTAGCACCATAAAAACCCTAGAAGAAAACCTAGGCAAAACCATTCAGGACACAGGCATAGGCCAGGACTTCATGACTAAAACACCAAAAGCATTGGCAACAAAAGCCAAAATAGACAAACGGGATCTAATTAAATTCCAGAGCTTTTGCACAGCAAAAGCAACAATCATTAGAGTGAACCAGTAACCAACAGAATGGGAAAAAATTTTTGCAGTCTACCCATCTGACAAAGGACTTATACCCAGAATCTGCAAAAAACTAAAACAGATTTTTACAAGAAAAAAACAAATCCATTCAAAAGTGGGTGAAGGATATGAACAGACACTTTTCAAAAGAAGACATATATGAGGCCAATAAACATATGAAAAAATGCTCATCATCACTGGTCATTAGAGAAATGCAAATCAAAAGTACATTGAGATACCATCTCACACCAGTTAGAATGGCGATCATTAAAAAATCCTGAGACAACAGGTGCTCGAGAGGATGTGGAGAAATAGGAACACTTTTATATTGTTGGGGGGAGTGTAAATTAGTTCAACCATTGTGGAGGATAATGTGGCAATTCCTCAAAGACCTCGAAATAGAAATTCCATTTGACCCAGCAACCCCATTACTGGGTACATATTCAAAGGATTGTAAATCATTCTATTATAAAGACATATGCACACATATGTTCACTGCAGCACTGTTTACAATAGCAAAGACTTGGAACCAACCCAAATGCCTATCGATTATAGATTGGACAGGGAAAATGTGATGCATATACACCACGGAATACTATGTAGCCATAAAAAACGATGAGTTCATGTCCTTTGTAGGGACATGGATGAACCTGGAAACCATGATTCTCAGCAAACTGACACAAGAACAGAAAATCAAACACCACATGTTCTCACTCATAGGCGGGTGTTGAACAATGAGAACACATGGACACAGGGAGGGGAGCATCACACACTGAGGTCTGTGGCGGGGGACTAAGGGAGGGACAGCGGGGAGTAGGGAGTCAGGGAGGGATAACATAGGGAGTAATGCCAGATATAAGTGATGGAGATGGAGGCAGCAAACCACATTGCCATGTATGTTCCTATGCAACAGTCCTGCATGTTCTTCACATGTACCCCAGAACCTAAAGTGCAATAAAAAAAAATAGTGATGCCCATAAACAGCTTATGTTTTTCAATACAACTAAAATAATTTTCTAAGAAATAATAAAAAGGCTTTTAAGGGTAAGGTAACTGAATGACTCAGAGGAAAGCAATTTATAACCTCTTTCAAAAACCTTTCAGACTCTTACTTAGACACCCAAGTAACCAAATTATAAATTTGCAACCCAATTTGCCAATGTTACATGTATAGCCAGAGAACAAATAACACCCTTACAAGTTCCAGTATGTATCAGTGGCCTTATTAACAATATATTTTAACTGAACAAACTTGCTAGTCAGGCAGTAGTTTCTTCTTTAGAATATAAAAAGATAACAGCATTGTGTATCTCACCGACCAACTAAAGTTTACTTGTTCTGAAGAAAGTGTTACTTTCAAGTCTGAGATCTCAGGTTTCTATAAATGTTTTCATTTATATTTTAATAATACCAAGTATTTACTTGCTTATCAATAAAGACATTTTACTTGTGTTTTTAGTTACATGAATAAAAACAAAATTACTAAGTCTGTTCATATAAGAAAATCTTTAAAAAGGAAAATAAGTACTCACATTGAAAATGATCTAGTAACACTGTAAATTTCTTTGTAGACTCAGACATAACAGATATAAAGTCTTAATTTTTTAATCCAAGGAATTCCAAAAATTTACAAAGGCAAAAAATAACTTTTTATGAAACTCATCCCATTATTGTGGCTCAGTGCACATATCAGGAGTTTACATGATGCCAATTTATCCCATCACTGATGATGTTAATTTTCATCACTTATTTAAGGTAGTATCTGCCATATTTCTCCAGTCACATTATTGTTTTTCACTTTATAGATAAGTATCTTACAGAGAGATACTTTGAGATAATGTAAAATTCTTCAAATTTCATTCTTCTTCAAATTTCATTCACTAGTTTTAACATTTATGGATTTAGAATTCAAAGATTCTTGCTGGAGTTAATTACAGTCATGATCACTTAACAACAGGAATATATTCTAGGAAATACATCATTAGGTGATTTTGTCATTGTATAAACATCGTGACATGTACTTTCGCAAACCTAGATGATACAGCCTACTACATACCTAGGCTATATGGCATAGCCTATTGCTCCAAGGCTACAAACCCCTTATAACATGTTTCTGTACTGAATACTGTAGGCAACTGTAACACAATGGTGGCTACTTGTGTGTCTAAACATAGAAAAGGTACAATAAAAATACAGTATCATAATCTTATAAGACCATTATGAGCCATGCAATTTGTTGTTGACTGAAAGGTTGTTATGCAGCACATGACTGTATTTCTATCATGACCTCAAATGGTTATGTTTCCAGCCTTTTTAAAAAAATAAAGATGTCAAACACTCTTTATATGAGAAAGCTGAAAGCTAGACAAAAGATAGCAGTTTGGAAATTCCAAACATGACTTGATATGTATGTGTATGGGGAGAGGTAGAGAGAAATAGCTGATTCTTTCCTGGTTACAGTGTGCAAACGTGACTTGATATGTATGTGTATAGGGAGGTATGGATATGTATGTGTATATATTAATATTTTTGTAACCATCTAGCAACCAGGTACAATACCTAGTAATGCATATATTGAGAACAACTGTGAGATAAAAAAATATTAGTAGCACAGTCATTCTCTATAGAAGAAGAAAACATGGATCAGGAATCAGAAGACTACTCCTGTTGAACCCTAAACTTCATGTGGGTTCCTAGATGATTCAGTCTTTCTAGACTTCATTTATAAAATGAGAGGCATAGACTAGATAATTTATAAGCTTCTTTCCAATTCTATTATTAATTTTAAATAATTTATAAAATATATTGATTTATACAAAGATGTTTTTTAAAATTTTACCTTTATAACTTTTTTTTATAATCTCTTAATTTCTTTTTCTTTTATCTTTTTTAAAATTTTTAACTTTTAAATTATACTTTCAGTTCTGGGATACATGTGCAGAATGTGCAGGTTTGTTAAATAGGTATACATGTGCCATGGTGGTTTGCTGCACCCATCAACCTGTCATCTACATTAGGTATTTCTCCTAATGTTATACCTACCCATACCCCCCAACCCCCGACAGGCCCTGGTGTGTGATGTTCTCCTCCCTGTGCCCATATGTTCTCATTGTTCAACTCCCACTTATGAGTGAGAACATGTGGTGTTTGGTTTTTTGTTCTTGTATTAGTTTGCTGAGAATGATGGTTTCCAGCCTCACCATGTCCCTGCAAAAAACATGAACTCACGTTTTTTTTATGGCTGCACAGTATTCCATGGTATATATGTGCCATATTTTCTTTATCTAGTCCAACATTAATGGGAATTTGGGTTGGTTCCAAGTCTCTGCTATTGTGAACAGTGCTGCAATAAACATATGCATGTCTGTGTCTTTATAGAAGAATGATTTATAATCCTTTGGGTATACACTCAGTAATAGGATTGCTGGGTCAAATGGTATTTCTAGTTCTAGATCCTTGAGGAATTGCCACACTGTCTTCCACAATGGTTGAACTAATTTACACTTCCACCAACAGTGTAAAAGCATTCGCATTTCTCTACATCCTCTCCAGCATCTGTTGTTTCCTGACTTTCTAATGATCCCCATTCTAACTGGGGTGAGATGGTATCTCATAGTTTTGACTTGCATTTCTGTAATGACCAGTGATGATGAGCTTGTTTTTATATGTTTGTTGGCATAAATGTCTTCTTTTGAAAAGTGTCTGTTTATATCATTTGCCTAGTTTTTAATGACGTTGTTTTTTTCTTGTAAATTGCTTAAGTTCCTTGTCAATACTGGATATTAGCCCTTTGTCAGATGAGGAGATGTCAAAAATTTTCTCCCACTCTGTAGGTTGCCAGTTCACTCTAATGATAGTTTCTTTTGCTGTGCAGAAACTCTTTAGTTTAATTATATCCCATTTGTCAATTTTGGCTTTTACTGTAATTGCTTTTGGAGTTTTAGTCATGAAGTCTTTGCCCATGCCTATGTCCTGAACCGTATTGCCTAGGTTTTCTTCTAGGGTTTTTATGGTTTTAGGTCTTACATTTAAATCTTTAATCCATCTTGAGTTAATTTTTGTATAAGGTGTAAGGAAGGGGTCCAGTTTTAGTTTTCTGCATCTGGCTAACCAGTTTTCCCAATACCATTTATTAAACAGGAAATCCTTTCCCCATTGCTTGTCTTTGTCAGGTTTGTCAGAGATCAGATGGTTATAGATGTGTGGTATTATTTTTGAGGCCTCTGTTGTGTTCCATTAGTCTATACATCTGTTTTGTTACCAATACTATGCTGTTCTGGTTACTGTAGTCTTGTAGTACAGCTTGAAGTCAGGTAGTGTGATGCCTCCAGCTTTGTTCTTTTTGCTTAGAATTGTCTTGGCTACATGGGCTCTTGTTTGGTTCCATATAAAATATAAAGTAGTTTTTACTAATTCTATAAAGAAAGTTAATGGTAGCTTGATGAGAATAGCATTGAATCTATAAATTACTTCGGGCTGTATAACTGTTTTCACAATATTGATTCTTCTTATACACGAGCATGAAATATATTTCCATTTCTTTCTGTCCTCTCTTATGTAGCGGAGTGGTATGTAGTTCTTGAAGAGGTCCTTCACATCTCTTGTAAGTTGTATTCCTAGGTATTTTATTCTCTTTGTAACCATTGTGAATGGAAGTTCACCCATGATTTGGCTCTCTGTTCGTCTACTATTGGTGTGTAGGAATGCTTGTGATTTTTGCACATTAATTTTGTATCTGGAGACTTTGCTGAAAGTGTTTATCGGCTTAAGATTTGAGGCCGAGATGATGGGGTTTTCCAAATATGCAATCATGTCATCTGCAAACAGAGATAATGTGACTTTCTCTCTTCCTATCTGAATATCCTTTATTTCTTTCTCTTTCCTGACTGTCCTGGCCACAACTTCCAATACTATGTTGAATAGGAGTGGTAAGAGAGGGCATCCTTGTCTTGTACCAGTTTTCAAAGGGGATGCTTCCAGCTTTTGTTCATTCAGTATGATATTGGCTGTGGGTTTGTCATAAATAGCTCTTATTTTGAGATACATTCCATCAATACCTAGTTTATTAAGAGTTTTAGCATGAAAGGGTATTGAATTTTATCAAAGGCCTTTTCTGCATCTATTGAGATCATCATGTGGTTTTTGTCATTGGTTCTGTTTATGTGATGGAGTATGTTTATTGATTTGTGTATGTTGACCCAGCCTTGCATCCCAGAGATGAAGCCAACTTGATTGTGGTGGATAAGCTTTTTGATGTGTTGCTGGATTCAATTTGCCAGTACTAGATTGAGGATTTTCGCTTCGATATTTATCAGGGGATATTGGCATGAAATTTTCGTTTTTTGTTGTGTCTCTGCCAGGTTTTGGTATCAGGATGATGTTGACTTCATAAAATGAGTTAGGAAGTAGTCCCTCTTTTTCTATTGTTTGGAATAGTTTCAGAAGAAATACTACCAGCTCCTCTTTGTATCTCTGGTAGAATTCGGCTGTGAATCCATCTGGTCCTGGGCTTTTTTTTGGATGGTAGGCTTTAATTACTGCCTCAACTTCAGAACTTGTTATTGGTCTATTCAGGGATTCAACTTCTTCCTGGCTTAGTCTTGGGAAGGTATATGTGTGCAGGAATTTATCCATTTCTTCTAGATTTTCTAGTTTATTTGTGTAAAGGTGTTTATAGTATTCTCTGATGGTAGTGTGTATTTCTGTGGGATCAGTGGTTATTTCCCCTTTATCGTTTTTTTATTATGTCTATTTGATTCTTCTCTCTTATTAGTCTGGCTAGCTGTCTGTTTTGCTGATCTTTTTAAAAAAAAAAATCAGCTCCTGGATTCACTGATTTTTTTGAAGGGTTTTTCATGTCTCTATCTCCTTCAGTTCTGTTCTGATCTTGGTTACTTCTTGTCTTCTGCTTGCTTTTGAATTTGTTTGCTCTTGCTTCTCTACTTCTTTTAATTGTGATGTTAGGGTGTTGATTTTAGATCTTTCCCACTTTCTCTTGTGGGCATTTAGTGCTATAAATTTCCCTCTAAACACTGTTTTAGTTGTGTTCCAGAGATTCTGGTACATTGTATCTTTGTTCTCATTGGTTTCAAATAACTTATTTATATCTGCCTTAATTTAGTTATTTACCCAGTAGTCATTTAGGAGCAGGTTTGTCAGTTTCCATGTAGCCGTGTGGTTATGAGTGAGTTTCTTAATCCTGAGTTCTAATTTGATTGCACTGTGGTCTGACAGACTGTGTGTTATAATTTCCATTCTTTTGCATTTGCTGAGGAGTTGCATTTTACTTCCAACTATGTGGTCAATTTTAGAATAAGTGTGATGTGGTGCTGAGAAGAATGCATAGTCTGTTGATTTGGGGTGGAGAGTTCTATAGATGTCTATTAGGTCCTCTTATATCCTTGTTAATTTTCTGTCTCATTGATATAATATTGACAGTGCGGTGTTAAAGTCTCCCACCATTATGGTATGGGAATCTAAGTCTCTGTAGGTCTCTAAGAACTTGCTTTACAAATCTGGGTGCTCCTGTACTGAGTGTATATATATCTAGGATAGTTAGCTCTTCTTGTTGCATGGATCCCTATGTAATGCCTTTCTTTGTCTCTTTTGGTCTTTGTTGGTTTAATGTCTGTTTTATCAGAGACTAGGATTACAACCCCTGCTTTTTTTTTTTTTTTTTTTTTTTGCTTCCCATTTGCTTCATAAATATTCCTCCATCCCTTTATGTTGAGCCTATGTGTGTCTTTGCACATGAGATGGGTCTCCTGAATACAGCACACTGATGAGTATTGACTGTTTATCCAATTTGCCAGTCTGTGTCTTTCAATTGGGGCATTTAGCCTGTTTATATTTAAGGTTAATATTATTACGTGTGAATTTGATCCTGTCATTATGATGCTAGCTGGTTATTTTGCCAGTTAGTTGATGCGGTTTCTTCATCGTGTCAATGACCTTTACAATTTGGTATGTTTTTGCAATGGTTTGTATTGGTTTTTCCTTTCCATATTTAGTGCTTCCTTCAGGAGCTCTTGTAAGGCAATCCTGGTAGTGAAAATCTCTCAGCATTTGCTTGTCTGTAAAGGGTTTTATTTCTCCTTCACTTATATGAAGCTTAGTTGGGCTGGATATGAAATTCTGGGTCAAACATTCTTTTCTTTAAGAATGTTGAATATTGGCCCCACTCTCTTCTGGCTTGTAGGGTTTCTGCAGAAATCCACTGTTAGTGTGATGGGCTTTCCTTTGTGGGTAACCTTACCTTTCTCTGGCTGCCTAACATTTTTCCCTTCATTTCAACCTTGGTGAATCTGATGATTATGTGTCTTGGGGTTGCTCTTCTCAAGGAATATCTTTGTGGTGTTCTCTGTATTTCCTGAATTTGAATGTTGGCCTGTCTTGCTATGCTGGGGGAAGTTCTCCTGGATAATATCCTGAAGAATGTTTTCCAACTTGGTTCCATTCTCCCTGTCACTTTCAGGTACACTAATCAAAGGTAGGGTTTGTTCTTTTCACAGTCCCATATTTCTTGGAGGCTTTGTTTGTTCCTTTTCATTCTTTTTTCCCTAATCTTGTCTTCACACTTTATCTCATTAAGTTTATCTTCAATCTCTGATATCCTTTGATCAATTTGGCTATTGATATTTGTGTATGCTTCATGAAGTTCTCGCGCTATGTTTTTCAGCTCCATCAAGTCATTTATATTCTTCTCTAAACTGGTTATTCTAGTTAGCAATTCCCCTAACCTTTTATCAAGATTCTTAGCTTCCTTGCATTGGGTTATAACATGTTCCTTTAGGTTGGAGGAGTTTGTTATTACTCACCTTCTAAAGCCTATTTCTGTCAATTCATCAAACTCACTCTCCATCCAGTTTTGTTCCCTTGCTGGCAAGGAGTTGTGATCCTTTGGAGGAGAAGAGGCATTCTGGTTTTAGAATATTCAGCCCTTTTTGACTGGTTTTTCCTCATCTTCATGGATTTATCTACCTTTGGTCTTTGCCATTGGTGACCTTCAGATGGAATTTTTGCTTGGTCATCATATTGCTTTCTGTTTGTCAGTTTTCCTTCTAACTGTCAGGCCCCTTTTCTGCAAGTCTGCTGGAGTTTGCTGGGGGTTCACTCCAAACCCTGTTTGCCTGGGTATTACCTGCAGAGA
Organism: Sapajus apella; assembly: GCF_009761245.1. Taxonomy (NCBI): domain Eukaryota; kingdom Metazoa; phylum Chordata; class Mammalia; order Primates; family Cebidae; genus Sapajus; species Sapajus apella. Next base: position 10,500,945 of record NW_022436959.1, on the reverse strand, counting down.
TGGCAGAACAGCAAAGATTGCTGCCTGCTCCTTACTTTGGAAGCTTCATCCCAGAGGGACACCCACCAGTTGCCAGCTAAGGCTCCCCTATATGAGGTGTCTATCAACTCCTGCTGGGAGGTGTCTCCCAGTCAGGAGGCATGGGGGTCAGGGACCCACTTGAGGAGGTAGTCTGTCCCTTAGCAGAGCTCCAGCACTGTGCTGGGAGATCTGCTGCTCTCTTCAGAGACAGCAGGAATATTTAAGTCTGCTGAAGCTGTGCCCACAGCTGTCCCTCCTCCCAGGTGCTCTGTCCCAGGGAGATAAGGGTTTTATAAGCCCTTGACTGGGGCTGCTGCCTTTCTTTCAGAGATGCCCTGCCCAGAGAGGAGGAATCTAGAGAGGCAGTCTGGCTATAGGGGCTTTGCTGAGCTATGGTGGGCTCTGCCCAGTTTGAACTTCCAGGTGGCTTTGTTTACACCGTGAGGGGAAAACCACTGATTCAAGACTCAGTAATGGTGGACACCCCTCCCTCCAACAAGCTCCAGTGTCCCAGGTCAACTTCAGACTGCTGTGCTGGCAGCAAGATTTTCAAGCCTGTGGATCTTAGCTTGCTGGGCTTCCGAGCGGGTGGGATCCACTGAGCAAGACCACTTGGCTCCCTGGCTTCACTCCCCTTTCCAGGGGAGTGAATAGTTCTGTCTCGCTGGCTTTCAAGGCACCACTGGGGTATGAAAAAGAACTCCTGCAGCTAGCTTAGTGTTTGCCCAAACAGCTGCCCAGTCTTGTGCTTAAAACCCAGGGCCCTGGTAGTATAGGCACCCGAGGGAATCTCCTGGTCTGTGGCTTGTGAAGATCATGGGAAAATCATAGCATCTGGGCCAGATAGCACTGTTTCTCACAGCACAGTCCTTCACGGCTTCCTTTGGCTAGGGGAGGGAGTTCCCTGACCCCTTGTGCATCCGAAATGAGGCAACACCCCACCCTGCTTCTGCTTGCCTTCTGTGGGATGCACCCATTGTCTAACCAGTCCCAGTGAGATGAACCAGGTATCTCAGTTGGAAATGAAGAAATCGCCTGCCTTCTGTGTTGGTCTCGCTTGTAGTTGCAGAGCAGAGCTGTTCCTATTTGGCCATCTTGCTCAAGAATCCTACTATATAACTTCTATACATGTCTGAGGAAAAAAAACACTAAAACTGGAGACAAGTATAATAACTATTTAGGTAAGGCTTACTTAATAATATTTCTAAGGAAATAAAATAACTTATTTCAGAAACCTTCTGTTATGACCTATAACACAGTGATCATTTTATCTCATTTTTTACATTAGATGTTATGATATAAATTTCCTCCAACAAAAGCAAAGAAAGTATTGTTCCTGTGAGGTAAGTGTTATAACTTGTTAATATGCCACCTTTCCCTAGGTGCTACTGATAATAAGGGTTTTAAATGATAATCAGTCTAGGACCCAAACTAAAGGTACACCCGCCTGTTGCAATCAAAGTGCCTGGTTTCTAAAACTCTTCTTCCAGACTTGACAGGAAAAACAAATTTGCACTGTTTTCCAAATTTAGCCTTGGTTTAAAGGGAAGAGAAGTCAACAAGTTGAATTCAATAAGACATACCTACTGTACATCTAATGATAAGTAGGGGATATAACAAGGTTATTATATATTCACAAGGTTATAGTGAACTAACTTGTGATACCAGTGGATAGGCACAAAAATTTAGGCTAGAGTCAGCTGCATATGTATATTTTGTATAGCATGTTATAGGAATATGCATGTTGTAGATGCTTGCATATTTAATAAAATGGAATATTCGTATTTATGTAGCTGTCTTTATGTCTGCAATTTAATATTTACTTTCTTTACCTGTAAAACAAGAATTTATAAGCTGTTTGTTAATAAGTATATGAACCTGACAAAAGTACCACAGATTTAGTAGATTATGAAAACAGTAAGTACTGTGTATAAGGCCAAAATCAGTATTTTTATAGAAAATAAAATGATCAAAGTAAAAGCTGACGCACTTTTATGCAGGTTATTCTTTGAATGTGTAAGTAAAATATGACACCAGAAAACCAGCAAAGAGAAAGTTATACTGAATAACAATTGGGTTTGGACACAGGCAGATGTGGGCACACACTGTCTGAAGGCAGGACCACTCAAGTTTTATTCATCTTCCTATTCCTATTGCCTAGAAGACCATTATTTAATCAATTCATGTTGACTAAATAAGGGTTATTAAATAAAGACATGTACTATGGGAACTATACTTTATACCAAAAGATTAATTTTACTTTTATGTTAAATTGTAATAACTATGGTGAGCCATAAAGGCAAATTTTTCCCTCAGAAGGAAACAAAACTTTCATTTAAGTCAATAAACACTATATAAATATCAGAATAACCAAAGTATATTGAATTTTTTGGTGTGCAGCACTTTGTTTTTCCACCTTTTATTTTAGGTTCAGGGGGTACATGTGCAGGTTTGTTATAAGGGTAAGTTGTGTGTCACTGGGGCTTGGTGTACCAATGATTTTCTCACCCAGGTAGTGAGCATTGTACCCAATCAGTAGTTTTTTGACCCTCACTCTCCTCCTATTATCCCTGCTCAAGTAGGCCCCAGTGTCTTCTGTTCCCATTTTTGTGTTCATGTGTACTCAATGTTTAGCTCCCACTTACAAGTGAGAACATAGGGTATCTGGTTTTCCATACCTGTGTTAACTTGCTTAGGATAATGCCCTCCAGATGCATCCATCTTGCTGCAAAGGACATGATTTCTTTGTTTATTTATTTATTTGAAATGGAGTCTTGCTCTTGTCACCCAGGCCGGAGTGCAGTGCAACCTCAGCTCACTGCAACCTCTGCCTCCTGGGTTCAAGCGATTCTCCTGCCTCAGTCTCCTGAGTAGCTGGGTTTACAAGCACCCACCACCACACCCAGCTAAATTTTTGTGTTTTTAGTAGAGACTGGGTTTTGCCACGTTGACCAGGCTGGTCTCAAACTCCTGACCTCAGGTGATCTGCCTGCCTTGGCCTCCCAAAGTGCTAGGATTACAGGCGTGAGCCACTGCACCTGGCCAACAAGATTTCATTTTTTATGGCTGCATAGTATTCTGATATATACGTACCACCTTTTCTTTATCCAGTCCACTGTCAAGAGGCATCTAGGTTAATTCCACGTAGCTACTATTGTGAATAGTGCTTGTATGCAGCACTTTACAAAGCATTTGGCAAACATTCAAATGGTAAGCCACAAAAATTCCAAGTGAAACTTAATCCATGTGTGTGTTTCTTTTGTGGGAACCAAGTATTTTTATGGCCTGTAATTGGTTGCAGGTATAAAATACCACTTTAGAGTTATACATGTTATTCTGTTGTTCATAGAGTCCAGAATATTTAATTAATAAACTTTAGCACTAATGGGAAATTTTACATTCTTATAATAAGGCTGAGTCCAGTGAGATTGCTAAGTCGGTTATATCTGCTTTTATGTAGTTTTATTAGATAAATCTACTGATGGTCCTGAAGATCCAGTCTGTTATCTATAAAATATATCCCTACATAGGATGAAGATGGTATTTTCCAGAAATACACTCTGAATGATTTGGCGCTGAGACTCATTTTAAACTCCCTGAAACAAATGAGCTAATTCAGGCATGTAATTATGTAGGTCTACAACTAGCAGCCACACACATTACTGTGTGCACACTTACTATGGCTGTTACTTACAGATTGGCTGAGGACATCAGAAGACTAGAATGAGATGCCATTTTACATTTCTCTCTTCCTATCTCCCCTCTGAGGATATAAAGGTAGAAACCTTCCTTTTTTCCATTGTAGGTTATCGGAATTGAGATTTATTGCCCTTCTGAGGCTGAAGGCAAGATAATTTGTATTAAGTTAGCATTTGCCTTGGGTATTGCTTGGCATGCTACAGGCTTTTTTCTCAGTTACATTCATTCTACATCTTCCAGCTAATACATTTCCAAAGGAACATCAACAAATGCCAGTTTAATAAAGTGATTCTGCAATTGGATAGCAGGATGAAGTGCTAGGCACCTTCCAACAATTTGTCCCCTTTTCTTCTCCATCTAAACCTCCTAACTTCAATTCCTGATAACTTTATTTCTGAATAATATATATTCTCACACATTCACCATCTCACATCAATAAGATATGAGTCACTATTCAATTAACAATAAATATTTATAATGAACCTACTGTATGTCAAGAATCCCTAGGGAGGCACAAAAACAAAGACAATACAGGTTCTGCAGTTATCTCGTATTTCAATTCATATATTTTACCAAAAAGCAACAACGTGGCAAAACAATAACCATAAGTATTATGGAAGCTTAACACATAAACACAATCAAATGCAATTAAAACATCAACACTTGGGGTAAGGCAACTGTAAGGTATGACAATAAGGTCTGACAGCCCAGTGTTGCAGGGAGAGGCAGGATTGAAGAATTATCACTTGGTACATGTCTCCTCTTTCTCCTATACTCCAATTTTTTTACAGGTAAAATCAGATTGTAAAAGCCTACCAGCCGGGCACAGTGGCTCATGCCTGTAATACCAGCATTTTGGGAACCTGATTGATGGATCACTTGAGGTCAGGAGTTCGAGATCAGCCTGCACAACGTGGTGAAACCCTGTCTCTACTAAAAATACAAAAATTAGCCCAGTGTGGTGGTGTATACCTGTAGTCTCAACTACTCAGGAGGCTGAGGCAGGATAACTGCTTGAACCTGAGAGGCAGAGGTTGCAGTGAGTCACAATTGTGCCATTAACCTCCAGCGTGGGTGACAGACTAAGACTTTGTATCAAAAAAATAAAAATAAAATGATATCAAGGGCCACTCTGAAGCAAGAGCACGCGCGCATGCGCGCGCGCGCGCGCACACACACACACACACACAAGAAAAAAAAAACAATATGCAAAAGGCAGCAAGGAGGGAAAAAATTATCTCAGCTTCTTTACCTTACTGAAATGGGGAGTGTCAGTGGAGGAAAGAACAAGATCAAGTTGTGTATAGATAGATAGATACCAATGTATATTTCCCACCAGTCAAAATGACCTCTCCTGTAAGTAGCCAACCCCTTAGTTCCAGGTGACTACCCTCATTCACTCTTTCTCAAAATGAATATCAATCATGCCACCACTTCTTTTACCAAAGCCTAAGAAGCCAGCAGTACCATTCTAAAACTCTGGATTTCAAGATATGCTATAAATAGTAAAATGTTTTATAGTGCTGATTAAAATTCTAGCTTACTGAGAATGTGGATAACACCAGGAATCTGGATAAAAATTTTTTTAACCCTGTTGAAAATATCTTGAGTTATCAGACTGCAACTGCAATAAAAGGAGCAGCCTGATACTGGTGTAAGCTAATAAGCATCTTATTTGTTACTGTCTGTGGTAGGTAAATGGTATCATACCACAAGTGTTGATTTGAACTAAAGATCTGCTAACTCTTATTCTAAAGAGATCTTTAAAATTCACAATACCAAAGTCTGTCACAGCCACTGACAACAAAATTAATCTGCAATGATTATGGTCACTTTTTATGAATCTTGAGAGATACATATGTACACAAACACTATCAAGAGGCAACTCTCTCTTAGCTTTTCTCATAAACATACACGCACACATATATTTATAGTCACACCCAACCTTACACTTTTCCTTCTGATTCAGAGGAAGTTCTTTCTCCCTGGCATCTCAATCTCTCCTTCTCTAGTGCTGCCTCCTTCACAACACAAAAACACAATCAAGTTCCCTTTTTAACTTTGCAATCTCTGGCTATTGTCCTTTCTTTTCTCCCCTTCACTACTTGACTTTTTAATTTTTTTGAAATTTTTATTGAGATACTTAGAGATTCACATGCAGTTGTCAGAAATAATACAGAATGCCTTATCTACTTTGCCCAATTTTCCTCAGTGGTAACATTTTACAAAACTATAGTATAATTACACAACCAGGATACTGATATTGATACAATTCACCAATATTATCTAGATTTCCCAATTTTACTTGTACTCATTTGTGTGTGTGTGCGCACGCACATGCGTGTGTTTTCTATGGAATCTCATCACCTGTGTAGGTTAATGAATGCACCCAGTCAAGATCCTGAAAAGTTCCAATACCACAAGGATCCCTCCAGTTGCCCTTTTATAACTACAATTACCTCCCTCCCACACCCCCTTCCCTAAATTCTGGCAACCACTCTCTGTCCTCCATTTCTATAATTTTGTCATTTCAAGAATGTCATATAAATGGAACTGTACAGTATGTAACCTTTAGGAACTGACTTTTTTCACTCAGCATAACTACCCAAAGTTTCATTCATGTCATGTGTATCAACAGTTCATTCTTTTATATTATTGAATGGTATTCCAAAGTATGCACATAGTTTGCTTCTACCTGGCTTTTTAGAAGAGTAGTTTTCTTCTCTACTTTTCATGTTTCATTTCTCAGTCCTTTACAATCTGACTTCTGCCCATACTGCTCCACAGATATCTCATATGCTGATTACATATTCAATGGACAATTTTTAGTACTTATCTTTCTCAAGCAGCCAACAGTACTGACTTATCCCTCCCCTAAAATGCTCTTTTCCTTTGGCTTCTAGTCAAACCATTCTCTCCTCATTGTTTTATACAGTTTTTCAGTCTACTTTTGTAAACTCTTTACACCCCTTATCCCAATTCTTAATGGTGGTATCCTCCCAGCATTCCATCTTCAGTGTTTTCACTTCTAAAATTCTACACACCTTCCCAGTGTGATTGTATCCACACTTATAACTTCTACTGCCCCCTATATGCTGAAGACTCCAGCCAACATCTTTCTCTTAAATTTGAGATTGCTGTTTTCAAATGACCAAATGTTTTATCTTCTAAATTTAATGTCTAAGACTGAACTCATGACCTCCTTTCTCCTTTGTATGATTGACCTAATTCCAGCCACCTCTTTTTCTTCCTATAATCTCTATCTCTATGAATGGCATCACATCTATTTAGTCATCTCAAAACTTCAGACTCATCTCAACTTCTTTTCCTTCACCCTCCATTGCTAATCAGTCCCTAAGTCCCAGCAACTCTATCTCTGAAATATTTTCATTTACTTCCTCCTCTTACTTCTCAGGATCATTTCTTTAGTTTGAGCTCTTATAATTTATCATTTCTTTTGGATCAACAATAACAGCTCGTCCCTGCTTCTGGTATTTCAAGGCTATTCTCCATACTTCTGCCAAGTTCCTTTTACTTGGACACCTATCACAAATCGGTATGTAATTCTTGCATTAAGATCTTACAATGGCTCCCCACTGTCCATGTGATGGAGCCTAACTTTTCAGCACAACATACAAAGCCCTTCAAAATCTATCCCTTGCCAACCTCTCCATCTTCTCTCACCCCTGGCACATCTACATCCTTTGCTGTCATCATTCCAAACTACATGCTATTCCCAAATGTTCTGTCTCACAAACCAGTGATTCATGTCTCCAAGTGAGGAATCTAGAGTGCTTTCTCAGGGAACCAAAATGTAGCTGGGACTTCCAGGAGATCAAAAGAGTTGAAATCACTAATTGATTTAATATTCAGGGGGAAAAATGTTAAATGTTTGAAAATATTCCAAACTTAAAGAAAAAATTTTTTTAATATTTTAATATAAAATACATTTGCCTGGGGAGCAGCCATCTGGTTTCTTCAGCTCTAGAGGATGACACTCAAATACCCTTCTGAATAGGACAGAAAAAGATGTTAAGCAGTTGATACTAGCTTTCTAGATGCTTCAATAAAACACAAAATAAAGTCTAACTTTCGGATTTTTTCAGACATATTTTAAGATCTTGTTCTCCCTTAAGAGACTAAATGGGACAAAAAAGAGGAAATAAAATTTGCTTTTGATAAAATTTGCTATTAAAAAAGTACACATTAATAGTTCTTTGAATTTTTGATATTATTTTCTCAGATCTGTAGGATCCTCAATGATTTACTTTTAATCTTCTGCCAATTTTCTTGCTATGCCTTTAACCAGTGATAACAGACTAATCAATCTACACCACCAAGCAGTGTATTCTTCTGCTTATCCACATGGTAGCAGTGTGTTTCAAATTAAGGTCACCAGTGTGGGAATATAAATGAGTACCCAAAATGCTGGCAGAAAGCAGTTGCTCCTTGTTTTATACACAGAAACAGAAGAATACTAAATAATGACAGTAACAAGACATCACAAAAGTCCAAAGTGTCCTGTCAAGACAAACAAGATACTTGCAGGGAGGAGCAATAAGAAACATGTCACAGACAGGCATGAATGGTATTTCAAGGTAAAAACAGAAAAACAGACAAAGTTCCTGGTAAAATACTACATACTAAGCTTTTAAACAATTCAACACCTATAAATTCACTGATTGTAGCTATTTAAATCCTGAGAATATACAATTTTATGAGCTATAGATTTTGACATGCCAATCCTATTAATTATATTTTATGTTAGTTCTATAGCAAAAGGTAGCACAGAATCCTTTTGATGACCCTGAATTGATTCCTAACCACTGAGACATAAGTCAGAACACTGCCAGGCTATCAGAATTATAATGACAAGTCTAAGAGTTGTTTGTTCTAGGAAAATCATTACTGGTATATAAGAAAGCCCCTATTTTTAAGGAATGGTGAAGAGGTATTTCAAGGAGGCAAAATTCACAGTACTTAAAAGAACAGGGCTGGTTTTAGCCTAGGCTCCCTTGACAAAATACGTATTTAACCTCTATTTAATCTCAGTTTCCTCAGCTGCAGAACAATAAAAGCGCCAATCTCAATTTGATGGCTAAATGAAATAATTTATAGAAAGTACTCTGAGCAATATTTGATGTGTTCTAGGCCCTTCTAGTTCCATACTATGGTTCTGCTAACAATCAGTGCTGCACATATACTCATATTTTTAAATTCACATAAAGGACATAAAGAACAGCAAGGAACTTTGAATTGATAGACATATTTCTATCACTGCATTCATTATTCTTCACTATATTAATCTGTTTATATCTGTGAAGAGTACAGCACATTGGTCAAAGTCGTCAGCTCAGGAGTCAGGTCTGGGGTTCCCAGTTCAAATTCAGCCACTAAAAAGCTGCAAGACCTCAGATAAGTTATTTATCTGGGAAAGGAGGTAACACCTTACATCAAACATATATGTTTCTTCTGTGTCTAATAGAAATGCATTTTGTGGACAAGTAATGCAAACATATAAAACAAATTACATACATATTATATACATGAATATAATATATAAAATAAATTTAAAGCAAAATAAATTTATTTCCTTTCCTTCCAATATTTGATATAATGTTTGAAGTAAATAAATGAATTACAATGATCTGAAGTGTCAATATCAAAAGCAGCTATAAAGACCATTTTTCATTTTATGTAACATCTGTTTTAATAGCCAAAACATTCTAAAGTCTAGAATTTCAAAGGACTCAGTAAGTTAAGCCCACTAGTTGAAATGAACTAGGAGATGGTAAGTTTGTAATGAGTGACAAGATTTAACTTTTAAAGATTTTTTTAATAAAACAGTAATGTGAATTCAAATACATTATCAATAATTCAAAATAAATGTCCAATGGGGGACATCCTGCTTTTAAAAACTTAAGGATTACTTGTAATTGCTATCATTAAATATGTTTATAAAATGATTCTAATATTTCCTCTATTATCTTTTTTACACAGTGAATAAATCTACTTTTACTTACAGACAGAATACAATTACCTGCCCTTATTACCACAAAATCTGAACTAATGAAATAATTCCATTTATTTTATAAGTAGGTCTCTATTTTATAGATGGGAAAAATCTGAAGCCTAACTCAATGAAATTTAATAAAGATAAAATGCAACTTTGTTCATTGACATCAAATATCCCAATTAATATCCAAGACAGAAATGGAATACATTTTAATCTTTCCCTAATCTCAAAATTGACAATCACATGACAAAGTATTTCAATTCATATCATTTTAAAAAATATACTCTGTTTAAATTAAGATTAGCTTCTTATTGGGATTTTGAAGGAAAACATTCACAATGGATAGTCAAAATCATTGTATCTATTGAGAGAGTACAATCCATTAAAGTACATGATCAAAACCTAAATTCTAAGAATGAGTTAGGCAATAGTTGCAACGGGAATTCGAGGGATGAGGGGTTGGATTTATGGAAGAAGACATGAAAGCCATAGAACTTCTCAGGAGTGTTAGAAAATGGCAAGCATTTACGATAAAAGCTAATGACTTATAAAGAGGCCAGCCTAACCAAAGCAAAGGGTTGTGTAAAAGAGAAGTAGAAGGCTATAATTAAGAGAGCCTTTAAGAAAAAGATAAAGGAATATGGACGTGATTCAGAGGTAATCTGCAACTGCTATAAGATCTTGAGGAAGCAAATGATTCTATCAATATAGTATTTTATAAAATCAATTTGGCAGAATAGATTTAAGAGCATAAATGGAATCTGAGAGACCTTTCAGTTTAGGAGGTAGCTACAGTATTTCCTTGTGATGAGGTCTCACACTAAATAGTTGCATTGAAAGTAGATCTCTTTCATTCATTTATTTCACAGATATTTTACTGAAGGCCTCTTATATACTGGGCACTGTGCTAAAAATGGGTATTAGAAGGTAAATAAGAGCCTCAGTCCCTTCTCTTGTGGAGCTTACAATATAGTCAAGAAGGTGGACAGAAAAAAAAAAAAAACAAGTAACAAACACAAATATTACAAAGTGTGATAAGTGCTATGAAGTAAACAAACATGGATGAGGAATAATGAGGGGGCAGAGACGGAAACAGGCTTTAGAAAGGATGCTCAAGGACGCCTCTCTTAGGAGATAACAGATATTTAGGTCGAGACCTAAATGATGCGAAGAAATATGGCAAGAGTGAGAATGTTTTTTGGCACAAAGAACAGCATGTGTGAAAGCAGGGAAAAGTTTGGTTTGTTCACAGCGAGGGGTGAGAAATGCAACATGAGACTGGAAAGGAAGGTGGAGACTTATGCATGACTTGATTTCAAGGCAATGAGAAATTATTGGAGATTTGGTCAGGGAAGTAACATGTTAAAAAATAAAGAGTGAAAAATTATTGAATTGGTCATAAATTAGACATAAACAACAGAAAATATGTCTAGAGTCTGCTTTTAAAAAAACAAGTAATTTGTGTTTTAAGACAGAAGAGCCTGTTATACAATAATCTAATCCACTAAAGTAATCATTAAAAACAGGCTGAAATAATTTCAATTTGAAGTTAGGTGACCTGCACTGACTAAGCTCTTAGAAACATTACAAACCAGGAGTGCCCAAAGTGAGAACAAGCAATTAGGGTGAACCAAAGGAAAGCACTGTTATCTCTGACTCAAGAAATATGATATATTCAATAGCAAGTACTTGTAAGGTGTGTACATGTGAGACAATCACTGAGGTAAGTTTGAAAGACAGCTAAACTGGCCTGTTTTATCCCTGACTGACTTTGGACAAGTTGCTTAACCTCTCTGTGCTGATTCCTGTAAAATGCAATGTGCTAGTGGCTCATAGAGTTTTGTGGATTAAATGAGTCAATGTGTGAAAAATGCCCTGAAGAGTATTTGGCACATTAGTAAATGCTCAATAAATGGTAGCTGTTGCAATTATTATTGTGGTAAAGGTGTTTTATTCTGCTTAGTTTAACTCGTGCTTCTGTCATCTCTGTATCTCAAAAGCATTCAATCTGTTTCAAATGTCCTAAATAATTTCCGTTCTTGCACAGAGGCTATCTAGACCAGGGATGGATAATACATTTTTTTTTAGCTTTAATGGCCAGACAGATTCTGTTACAACTTCTCACTTCTACCTCAGTAGCTTGAAAGCAGCCACAGATAATACATAAACGAATGAGCACTGTTATGTCCCAACAAAACTTTATTTCTGGGCACTGAAATTTGAATTTTATATTATTTTCACATGTCATGCAATATGTTTTGATTTTTTTCAATCATTAAACAATATAAAAACCACTCTTAGGTTACAGGCTATACAAAAACAGTTAGTAAGCTAATTTGCCCATTGATAAATACAGAACCCTCTTGGCCATAATTCCTCCGTATACAAAACCAAAGTAAATGTGATAAGCTTTCCCAACTTTTAAATGTTCAAATAGCAAAATTTATTTTCACATGAGAAATAATGTCTAATTCATGGGCCCAGTCTTTTCCCTAACTTGCTCCAGTCCAACGTACTACATAAAAAATCATGGCTAAACCAGTGCAAAAAGGCTATTGTACCAAGTATCATCTGAGTCTCAGGCCATAGTGTATTAAGAATATGTTTGCAAAATTGACAGTTTCACTTTCAGAGATCACCATAATATACAAACTTCAATTATAATGTTAACTTTATTTACCAATGTTTATTTTATAAGATAACTAGAACTGTAGCCTTCTTGTCATTAACACAACAAAAGAAGACATTTATCCAGTCTGACTAAATCCCTGTCAACAGACATACTTGTTAGATGACAAAAATGGAAGCTTATCCCTCATGAACACAGAATCAATATAAATGTGACCCTCTTACACTATGTAAAACAGTGCATATTGCATAAGGGTAGCTTTGAACAGAGCAGGGTGCATCTAAAACACAACAGAAAAAGAAAGTTTTGTGGGGTTTTTCCCTATTTAAAAA